>NC_043007.1:21443957-21503957 GCF_006345805.1 Octopus sinensis
AAAATTTTAAGGAGAAATTAAAAGAGTATAGAATACCCGTTGATAGAATACGTCTTAATGGTCGTTGGAGTCCCTAAAACTGAAATCAACAGTGTTAACAAACTCCCCCACTGCATGACAACAAGGGTGGTTGTTGATTAGGGTACAACACACAGGTTGTATTGCAGTGTGTCGTTCACACCAGACGTGTTCATTATTCCGATCACGGTGACACATTTGATCACAAATAATACATACTGCAGATTGGACTTTCCCTCAAATATCATTGTCTCTTCCTGTTTTATAAAGATGAAGGGAGTTAGAGCTATAGTCACTCTGTAGTATTGCTTCCTACCTCAGTGAAATAGTTGCTGTTACGGGTGTTATTTGTATGTGTATGTGTATGTGTGTGTCAATGCCTCTGACATTCAGGAAGTGACACTGTTCGCTGCCCTACTAGATGGCGGGTTTCGAGAGAGATAACAAGCTAAGGAGGGGTTAGACAGATTAGATTAGAGAGAGAGAGAGAGAGAGAGAGAGATAGAAAGCAAGGTGAAGTGACTGTAAGTCTTTGTGTATCATTCCAGGTCTACCGTCGCCTCCACCCCACCAATCATTTCCCCCCCCCCCACCATCGCGGATAGCGAGCCCTCCGCCGCCGTCGCCCTCGCCCTGCTTGTTAGTTGCACCGTCTTCGCCGCCTCCACCGCCTTCTCCGCCGCCTTACTGCTGTCTACTCATTGTACAGTCAGTGCTTTTTCATTCACTACCAGTTCTGTTGTCTCTTTACCCGGTGCTTGTTGTGGACGGCGTGGTTCTCAACAGAGGACGGGGCCCCTCGCTATATTGCTAACGGCGTTACTATATATCTCTGACAAACAACCAAATCTGTTAATTAATTAAAAGGTAGTGTACATTAATTAATTCTTTTTCATTCAATCATGTTTCAAATGTAACCCGATTTCTTCTGTTCCAATTTTTCCTGATAAGTTGTTTGTGTTTTGTTGTTTTCCAACCCGTTCTTTGTATGTATTTTTCTCCAGAGAAGAAAATGTCAAAAAAACACAAACGAAACCTCCTGGAAAATACATTGTCTTTTAAAATATAGCGATTAATTTTATATAGGATTTAGTGTTTGTAACTAGATATCATCTCATTTCATTTCTTTTATTACAATTACTATTTTTTCATTCATGGAAACTAAGTTGCTGTAATGATATATCGTAAAATAATAAGAAAATAGTCTGTAATTTTTACCGCTTGACAGATATCGAATTGAGAGTAAGAAAGAATCACAGTCTATATAAACTAGTATAGAAATTGATCTGTATTTCTATAGCCAGGTTCCATTGTTTTTTTCATGTTTATTCCGTTTAAAATCCAATGGAAAAAATAGACTTTCTGAAAGGAAATGGTTAAAAAAATGCGTAGTGATTTATTAAAAATGTTCTATCATCTTTAGATTTCGCAATTAAAAATATTTGAAAGGAATAATTAAATATTTATCGTTTAGCGCGCTGAGTTACGGAAAATTCTAATTTGGTAATTTTCCCCTTATATTGAGGAACGTAATTAAAGCTACCAATGCTTTTACCAACTTCTGCTATTTTGATCGATTTCTCTAGCCAAAGCCCAGTATCACTTATATTTGCTTTCCACTTCATAACAGTCTTCTTCTGTCACTAGAACCTAATAAAACTGTGATTTTTGAAGTTTTTGCTCTTGTTGACTATATCTGAAGATATGTCTTCTCACCCTCAACACACACACACACTTTTATTCTTTGTTTCTTTATAATTTATAAGAATGAACATTTTCTTGTTAAAATTTTATCCTTTGTGTCAATAAAGGATCCTTTTGTATTCTTCAAGAATCAAAATTGCCCCTGAAAAAAAAAAAAAGTAAGAAATAATCCGGATTCTAAGTATTTATTTAGCTGTGCATTCATTCTAAAGAAAGAATGAATGCTTATTAGGAAAAGCAGATTTAATATTTTCCCTTTAACGCACTGAGATGCGTTGCAAAACTGATTTTGCGAAGAAGAAAAAGACACTTTTTTTATTGAAACCTAACAGCTGTATGTTAAAACTAACCAAATTTTTATTTCGTTAAAACTATTTTCTCCCATTTTTATGATTCAAAGAATTGGATTCTTATCAGTTGTCAGGAGGGAAACGTTTGGCATCTTAACTGATTCTCCACTCCCTAAAACGAGATTCATTTTTTACTATATCTGCATTTACAATGTTCATTTCCCTGTCCACATTCATCTTTAGCGCAATCACACTATCATTATCAAAATCAGCATCATTTAACATTTCCTTCCATTCTTTGTTCATATTCCTGGTTTCACTCATCTCTTTCTTGTCTTTTTCCCCCCCTTCTTCTTTTATTAAACATTCTCTTAAATTCCATTTCTTAATTTTTCTCTTAATTCTCGTTACACATTTCTCTTTCATATACACGCCAGTCAAAGACCACACACTTGCATGATGTCTTTCTGTTCAAAGCATTATCGATTCTTCTCTTGTGCCAACATGATGCTTACTCAAAATAATAAATTGTACACAGAAGCAGTTTCTCTCTTCCGAGCTTTGCACCATTCTTTAGCTTTCTGCTATCAGCCACCATTTTGCAGCCCTGCAAGTGCAACTATACTGCACTTCACCAATTTAACATGTTTATTGCACTTCTTTAGAATTTAAATCAGTCTTTTACTGGAATAATCTAGAAACGAGGGTTAGCCATATGAGTTAAAAGATCTATATTTAACGTGTGTGTGTATGAAAATCAAAATGACTAGGTTTGTCTATATATAAGTCCATGTTTGTATATTTGTGTGTCCATGTGTCTATATATGTCTGTATCTACATATATGTATGTTTATATAAGGCTATATATGTCTCTCTCTCTCTATCTATCTCTCTATCTCTATCTATCTATCTATCTATCTATCTATCTATCTATCTATCTATCTATCTACTTATCTCTCTCTCTCTCTCTCTCTCTCTATATATATATATATATATATATATATATATATATATATTATATATATATATATATATATAGAGAGAGAGAGAGAGAGAGAAAGAGACATGGTTGAACATTGCATATGTGTATGCATGTGCATGGAAATTTCAGAATTGTTTGTAAGTTGATAAAATCTATCTCTGCTGCTTCTAATATAAAAGGTATATGTTGAGAATATATACAGGAAATATCATTTTTATCTTTAAAAAAAAATGATAGGCTTAAAATACTTTAGGATCATGTGAGATTAAATGAAAGTAGCTCTTTTTCACAAAAGTGGAGTTTGACATGACTTTGCATTACTTTTTGATTCAGAAATACATACATACATCCATGCATGCATATATATATATATATATATATATATATAAGCAATAATAAATCTCTGAATGAGGTATAAACTGTAGCTGCACGACAATGTGAAGTATATTTGCCACTTAAATGTGGCTAATCTCTAATGATGTATTTGCCATATATATATATATATATATATATATATATATATATATTATATATACATACATACATACATCTCTCTCTCTCTCTCTCTCTCTCTCTCTCTCTCTATATATATATATATATATATATATATATATATATATATATATATACATACATACATATCTCTCTCTCTCTCTCTCTCTATATATATATATATACACATACATACATACATCTCTCTCTCTCTCTCCTCTCTATATATATATATATATATATATATACATACATACATATCTCTCTCTCTCTCTATATATATATATATATATATATACACATACATACATACATACATACATACATATATATATGTATCTATATATATATATATAAAGTTTCATGACAAAAGAAATTTCTTTTAATACCCTTAGCATGATTGTTTAATTGCACCCCATTGGCACTCCCTCATATTTTTGCCAGATGCTGCTTCTTCCCATCATCTCATTGTGAAATAATTCATCTATTAGTTCAAGGAGAGGCGAGGAAAGGAACAGAAAGAGATCTGGATTCTCCCAAACTCTCTTTTAATCTTTTACTGTATATAAAATTCGTTAGAAGGTTTCAGCGTTTTTTAAATTTTTTTCTTTCTTTTAAATCTTACGAGGATTAATGATTCATTAATCTACAAACACTTTTGATTCTTAAATAGATGTTGCAGTAATGTAATAATTAACATAGTGTAAAGTTATTCCTCATCACGATTCTCTTAATAGCACAATCAGTCATAATTAGGGTTTGGCTACTGTTAAAGTTAACTCCTTGCTACCTAGCTATTCCTCAAATGGAATTAGGCTTATTTGTAAGTCTTCAGTTCCACTTGTGTTTCGGTAGGGTAGAGGTTTTAGACATATTTCGTGTTGGTTGAATGGGGGATAGGTTGGGTTCCATCCACTATAGTAGCAGTTCTTTTGCTATAGGTGAAATATTGGGCATGTGAACTGATTGAGGTGGGTTTGACTGAGACACGAGATGAGGATGGGATTTCGACGTTTTGGTGCAGCAGGAATGATTAGTGTACAACTGGGATTGAGATTAAAAGATTAAATAAGCAGAGATTTTTCTCTTTTTTTTTTCATTTTTTCTTTTTTGTTTGTTATAACAAGAGATGAAGAGAAGATACGTCCCTGGCATATTTTTAGATATTTGAGCATGTTTATTAAGGTGGAGTCTTTATCAATGAAAGATTTATTTCTGTCTGGTAGAAATTTCAAAAAGCAGAATTTTTCTTTACTCTAATTCTGTTGAGACTTACACAGATGCATGTTCGAATCATTTGAAATGCAGGATACATGGTGGTGGTCGTGGTGGTGGGTTGTCTATAATCTGAAGGTTTAGCTGTAAACTGAAAGTGAACACACGCTTTTGTACGAGTGTTTTTCAGCAACAGAGAATGGTTATTTGATAAATACAATTTTTATTTTATTTTCTTTCCATTATTGATTAGCAGAAAATATTATAAATGATTTCATTGGTGTATATCATATTCAATAGTGAAATATGATTGTGCTGGGAGCTATTTATAGTAAGAGACTATTTTAATTATTCATTATCTTGAGAGAATTTTTTTTTTCATACATGTTATTACCATAGTTCGAAATATTTTATGAATTTCTATACTTGCGTGACTTTTTTCCTTATCCATTTGGTACCTCTTAGACTAGCCTTTGTAGCAAGTATTCTAATTCACCTAAGTCAGCAACACAAGGCTTGTTGAATCACCAAGAGAGCTTCTATATAGTAGCTCAACATGCTAGAAATAGCAACCAACTCTTCCTTAGAACACACCTTACTGTCTTAAGAAAGGAACATATTAGATCACGTGAGTTTGATCTTGCTAAATATTACTATGTACTAGTCGCAGGAGGTGGTCATGGCCGGATTACCTTTGATCATTAAGTTCTGTTGAAGACAACATTCGGCTTGTATTAAGCTCTATATACACCCCGGCAACTATTCACTCATCGTGCTTTATTTTAGATCTTGTACAGTATATGTAGGGGTGGGCATGGCTGTGTTGTAAGAAGTTTACTTCCCAACCACATGGCTCTAGGTTCAATCCCATTGCCTGGCATCTTGGTAGTGTCTTCTTCTACTATAGCCCCAGGCCAACCAAGACCAAGTCTTGCGAGTGGATTTAGTAGATGGAAACTGAAGAAGGCCCATCATGTGTGTGTGTGTATGTGTGTGAACATGTTTCTGTCTCTTGGGCTTGTCATAATGTAATAGTTATAAATGATTCTTGCTGTCATGCAAATGGTGTCGTTCATTCTGAATATTCTACAGGAACATGTCTAGCCATGGGGAAGAATTTACCTTGCTTCGAAACAAGTGTGGGTTGGTAATTGCATCCAACCTATGCAAGCATAGAAAAGTAGATATTAAAATAATGATATATATATATATATTATGAATATAGATATTATATATATATACATACACACACACACATACACATATATATATATTTATATATATGTACATATCTAGATAGATATATACATACATATATATACACATACACACATGTATATATATATGTGTGTATGTATATATATATATATAAAGATATATGCATACATATACACACACACGCACATATATATATGTATATATATATATATATATATATAGAGAGAGAGAGAGAGAGAGAGATAGATATATACATATGTATGTGTGTGTATATATATATACATATATATAGACAGATAGATAAATAGATAGATGTAGATATATACATACATATATGCATACACATATTATACACACACACATATGTATATATATATATATATATATATATATATATATACATATGCATACACACACACATACAGATATATATACATATATATGTATATATACATATATATATATACATACATATATATGTATATATACATATATATATATACATACATATATATGTATATATACATATATATGTATATATACATATATATATATATATACATACATATATATGTATATATACATATACATATATACACACAATACCTTGTTTATACTTCCACTACTTGCATACACTTAATTAGTGGTCTTTGACTTGGTTACTTCTTGTAGGATTGCCTTTCAGCAACTTCCTATCCTTAGTCACATCCCAATCTTAAATACTTTAGTTTTTCCTTTTTCCTTCTACTGCTATTCTCATTTGTCATCCCCAAATATGTAAAAAGAAAAAAAGAAAAGGAAAATGAAAGAAAGAAATCCATTATATATTTTCATGTTTTGTTAATTCTTCTTGAATCTTCCTTCTTCTTTATCCTCCTCATCATTTTATCACTTTCACTTGGGTCATTTGGAATTTGTTGAGGCAGATTTTCTGCAGCTCAATGCTCTTCCTGTCACTAACCCATACCTGTTTCCAAGGGAGATAATATTTTCCCATGACTCGACACATTTTCATGGAAGATTGGGAATGGATGACACTGCTTGTATGAACAGTGACACCCATTTACAGCTATCACGTGATATGAAGACGGTCTTCCATAAACAACCTTGCCCGGACTTTTGCCTGGGAGGATAACTTTCTAGGTGTAATCATCCCATGGTCATTCATGACCGAAGGGGGTCATCATCATCATCATCGTCATCATCGTTTAACGTCTGTTTTCCATGCTAGCAAGGGTTGGACGATTTTGACTGAGGGCTGGCTAACCAGATGGCTGCACCAGGCTCCAATCTTGATTTGGCAGAGTTTCTACATGCCCTTCCTAACGCCAACCACTCCGAGAGTGTAGTGGGTGCTTTTTACCTGCCACTGGCACGAGGGCCAGTAAGGCGGTACTGGCAATGACCTCGCTCGAATCCTTTTACACATGCCACCAGCACAGGTGCCAGTAAGGCAACATTGGTAATGATCACGCTCGAATGGTGCCCTTTTATGTGCCACTGGCACGGAAGCCAGTTGGCTGCTCTGGCAATGACCACGCTCAGATGGTGGTGGTGGTGGAGGTGGGGGTCTCAATCAATTTTCTTTTAGTCTACTAAATTCAATCCGTTTATCTGTCCTTGTTTGTCCCCTCTGTGTTTAGCCCCTTGTGGGTAGTAAAGAAATAGGTATGGGCATGTTTTGAGGAGGGATGAACAGTATGTTCTGAGGAGGGTAATTGCATTTGAGGTAAATGGAGCGCAAAAGCGAGGTCGACCGAGGAAAAGGTGGAGAGGACAGGTGAAAGAGATGATTGGGAGGGTTGGTTTGAAAAAGGAGGACGTCCAAAACTGGGTGAGATGGTGTTAGGGCGGTTGCTATGGCAGTGAGGTAGATCCAGCCACCCCTGTTAACAGGGACAAAACCCGAATTTGAAACGCTGGATGATGATGATGATATTGGGAGATAAACACACATACACACACACACAATGGGCTTCTTTCAGTTTCCATCTACCAAGGCTATAGTAGCAGACACTTGGTCCAAGGTGCCCTGCAGTGGGACTGAACCTGGAACCATGTAGTTGGGGTGTAAACCTCTTACCAAACAACCATGCTTACCAAGTAATTGGTATATGGTTTACACAGCCAAGTAATCAACATGTGCTTTACCAATTATATTAGTTGTTAATAAAGTTATTTAATTGGTTTATGAATTTACCATTCCATAACTTAACCTCCCTCATTTCCCAAGCTTTGTGTCTTAATCAAAACACATTTCTTGCTTTTAAAGTTTAGTGCTTCTGCAATTCTAATAATTCCATTACCAGAGCAGCCTTACTTGGAAGCCTGAGTTAATGAGAGAGTCTTTATGTGACCATTTGACCTGCTAGAAACCGCAGCCAAATCTCCTTGCTGTCTTTAAAAAATGAGAGATACTGAATAATGCAGCCTGGATATGAGAAGGTGTGTAGCTTAGTAGTTAGGTTATAGAAGCTGCAATTATAAAATTGTGGGTTCAATTCCCAGATTGGATGATGTATTGTGTTCTTGGGCAAGGCTTTTCATTTCATTTTTTTACTCCAGTCCATTCAGCTAAAAATGAATGCATCTGCTGCAGAATGGTGCCTTGTAGACAATTACTCCAAAATTTTGCAGGTGCAACATGTCAGTGATCCTTCATGGTTGCAATACACCAATGATATGAGTCTGGGATGTGTTATTTTCCAAAACAAGAAGTGATGGTCATAGCATGATCGGAGATGATTTGAGACTGAGCATCATCATCATTGCCACCACCACCACCACCATCTATTTAATGTCTACCTTTTCATGCTTCCGTGGATCAGATGGAGTTATTGAGGCAGCTTTTGTAAAGCTGGATGCCTTTCCTGCCACCAACCCATACCTATTTCCAAGCAAGGTTGGAAATGAGTGACATTAATTTACAAAAATCATGCAATGTTAACACAAGGAGACACACACTCACACACAGCAACAATAAAGGAAAATATAAAGAAGAGCTAAAAAATACAAACAGTGTATTAGGTTTACGCTCAGGAAAAATAGAAGTAAAAGTCTTTTTACGTTTTGAGCATATGCTCTTCTTCAGAACAAATAGACAAAGGGAGAAAAAAGAACAAATGTGTCTCAAATAAATGGGCTTCTTTTAGTTTCCACCTACCAAATCAACTCCCAATGGTTTGGTTGGCTTTGGCTATGGCTATAGAAGACATTTACCCATGGTATTATACAGTGGGACTGAACCCAATGTCACATGGTTGAGAAGCAAACTTCTTAACCACACAATTGTTTTTAAATGCAGATCAATTATCCTGTTTCATTACATTGAGTCAGGGCACTTATCACATTTGATATGATAGTAAAATTTCTCAACATACATTGTGCATTATCTGTACTTGTTGCTCTATCTGCATGTAGTACAAAGTTCTGACTTGCTGTTCTCCTTTATCCTCTGTGCAAGGTTCCCACCTCCTCAACTGTTTTAAGTCCAAACTCTGTAATAACTACTCTTTCAGTCTTTAAGGTTACCTGGGTTGAAACTTTTCTTATTTACATTATTTACATTTGACGGATATTTGTCTTCATCTTGTTTATTGTTAACACAACATTTCGGCTGATATACCCTCCAGCCTTCATCAGGTGTCTTGGGGAAATTTCTTAAGGTATTTTTCGATATTATTATTATTATTCAGTAGTTTTATTTTTATAGCGTGCTTTCACTTCACTACCGAGTGCAGCTCTGTGTGCCTTGGGTATGTGCTGTGATTTGTTGTGATGCTCTGAAGGTATTGAAAGTGTTTTGCATAGGACGTGTGCAGTGTCCAGTAGTGCAATTTTCTGTATGTTATATGTGTTTGTAAGTCCTGGTGTTTTTGTTATGTATTTGTCTGAAAATTTTTTTATCATGCCTAATGCACCTACTATGATAGGAATTGTTTCTGTTTTTAGATTCCACATTCTAGTTACCTCTATTTCCAGGTATTATTATTATTATTATTATTATTATTATTATATTATTATTATTATTATTATTATTATTATCCAGGTCACTGCCTGGAATTGAGTCAAGTACTGGGATCTATTATTTCTCCATCTTTTATTCCTATCCACTGTCTGTCTGTCTTTCTTTTTCTCTCTCAGAAATCAGCTGAGATCAAGCCAAAAGCAAAGCATATGTTGTATATTTGTGAATTAGATTAGTAAAATTAACAATTTATTTTTCTGAAGACAGATGTACACCAAAGGCTTTTATGCACTTTCATTTCACTTTTGGTGCTAAAAAGACCCCCTTCGTCCCTGGCATAGAAAATCCTTGATAAGTTTGCTTCACTGATATCTTTTCTTCCTCCATTCTCAGCCACCACACATCTCAGTGTCTTTCTCTTCTAAATCTTACTGTTAGGCTTTGAACTACACAGAATTTGAGCAGGAAGTTACTCGAGAACAATGTTGTTGGTCAGCTGTTGTGAGCTCCTTGAGCCAAGATTTAGTTGAGATCAATGTTGTTGATCAGTTCTTTGGTGAGCAGAGCTCCTTGAGCTAAGATTTAGTTGAGATTAATGTTGTTGATCAGTTCTATTGTGAGTAGAGCTCATTGAACAGAGGTTTAGTTGAGATCAATGTTGTTGATCAGTTCTTTGGTGAGCACAGCTCCTTGAGCTAAGATTTAGTTGAGATTAATGTTGTTGATCAGTTCTTTAGTGAGCGGAGCTCCTTGAGCAGGGATTTAGTTGAATGAATGTTTTTGATTCTATTGTGAGTGGAGCTCCTTGAGCAAAGAGTTAGTTGATTAGCTATTATGAGTAGAGCCCTTTGAGCCGAGACTTAGTGGAGATCAGTGTTGTTGATCAGCTGTGTGATGATACTCCTCAATTAACTTCTGATCCAGTTTCATTGATCACATCAGTAGTTCTTATTCATCCTCATATAATTTTGTCTGCCCAATTAAACTTCTAACTCTTAGGTCTGTCTTGGATTAGACAAATTAAGGTAGAGATAACCTAACTTTAGATCAGTTCAAATATGTAAATAACATATTTGATCCGTAAAATGGTATTTTCACTGCGATTTGCCATGGAGAAATATTTTCACCTAAGGCAATAGGTTAGGTGGCACTCTGAACTGACTTTGGTGTGCTTACACCTTTTACCCTAAGTGAGAATTTTTCTTCATAGCAAACTACAATGAAAACACCTTTCTGCTGGTTGAATATACCTCAAACAACTGATTTAAAGTTTACTGTTTGTTTTACCCCATTGCTTCATGTGCCAGCAATGTATAAGGTAAAGACTAAAGGCGGTACTTCTTCCAACTTCACACTCTGAGTTCAAATGCTGTCAAAGCCAACTCTGCCTTTCACCCTTCTGGGGCCGGTAAAATAAGTAGCAGTCGGCCTTATGCCAAAATTCAAAACCAATATATAAGGTCTCTACCTTCTTATTCCTAGATACATTTTTGTCTTTGGAATTTGATATTTCTTGCCTTAATTCAATTTAAAAATATTTGTGATATCTGTCTTTTCTCTTATTTTATCCTTTCTCTCCCTCCCCCCCTCTTTCCTCTCTTTGCTTTTATATTCCTTCCTCTTCCTTCTCCTCATTCTTTTCCCTTTTTTCTTTTTTCTTTTGTCTTTTCTTTCTTCATTTTCTTCCTCTACATATTATTATTATCTAGTCTATTATTTCCTCTAAATGCTATCATCTTAGCAAAAGCTTTGCTTTTTTTTTTTTTTTTGTTTTTTTATATTCCCCTTATTCTAAATAGTGTGTTTTAACCAACCTTATCTCTCCGCTCCATTTAGAGTAAGCCGTCTCTTTTGATTTCTCTCTCTCTTTCTCTTTCTCTCTCTCCCTCTCTCTCTCTCTCCTCTCTTTTTGTTAATAATCTTCTTTACACAATGGAGTTATTCCTGATGCACTCAAATGAGAAGTTTTGCCTCCCAAATGATTCCATTAGACCAATTGTTCTTTTGTCGTCATCGTCATCATTATCATCACCATCATTGTGAGCATTTTTGTCATCATTGTTTTCATCACCATCATCATCGTCATTGTCATTGTCAGAATTTTCAGCATCATCATTGACATCATCATCCCTGTAATCATTGTCATCATCGTCATCATCATCATCACCATCATCATTATCATTGTCAGTGTCTCATCATCATAATTATCATTATCGTCATCACCATTATCTTCATCACCAGCATCATCATTGCCATTATCTTCATCATCATCGTCATCATCCTCCTCCTCATCATCATCATCATTATCATCATCATTGTCATCATCCTCTTCATTGTTGTCATCAGTGTCTCATCATAATTATCATTATCGTCATCACCAGCATCATCATTGCCATTATCTGCATCATCATCATAGTCATCATCATCATCGTCATCCTCCTCCTCCTCCTCATCAGCATCATCAGCAGCATCATCATTGGCATCATCCTCATCATCATAATCTTCATAATTGTAATCATCATCATCATCATCATTATCATCATCATCATCATTATCCTCATCATCATAATCTTCATAATTGTAATCATCATCATCATCATCGTCAGTATCTTCATCATCATTTTGCCATTGCTATTATTTTCATTTCCATAAGACAGACAATGTTATTTTGTGACACAGTCAATAGCAGTCTAGTCTAGCCTAGCCTAGATTAGATAAATGTCCCCCCCCCCCGCCATCTGTTATCTCTCATTCTGTATCCAATTGTTCTGAATTTAATTCTTGGTTAAAAAGACCTGATAAAATATATACAATAATATCTCGATATGTAAGTTAATTTATTCCCAAAGACACCCCCCCCCTCATAAAACGAAAACTCAGTAAAGCAAAGCAAGAATTTCCCATAGTAGCAATGTTATGAATCATAATTTGTTCCCAGAAGAATATTTTACCTATAAAATTTGGGATCTTTTCGGTTTGAATGGCAGTTTTTTTCTCGCGGTGTCATATGAAATTGTCACCCATAATTATGACCCTAGTATCGATCTATTGCGTTTCAATCTGTTTTAGGGTTAGGGTTAGGGGTGGGGGGAAGGGTATATTTTTTTTCTTCACAAATGTAAATAAACCCAATCTGTTTCTTAAACGAGGGACATATTCATACAGCACAGAATGTTTTCACCTCAATAGACGTCATTGATTGGTTGAAATTGTGGGACCGAACCCGGAACCATGTGGTTGGTAAGCAAACTACTTACCACACAGCCACTCCTACGCCTATTTTTTTTTTTCACTTTCTATAAATTTCTCAGTAACACACAGAAGCACGTCTTACAGTAGTAGAAACTTTTGCACTTCGTTCAAAATTTCTATCTTGTGCTTGAAAAATAAAACTCATAAACCTGGGGTCTCTTATAGGGGGTCCTCAGAAATTGAGGTATTACTGTACTGATAAACTAAATTATTTCAACTTGTTTCGTATCCGTCTTTTCAGTTTAGCTTGATGGTACTGATAAGCTTTCTTGTAAAATTGGTTATTTGCGTATCAATAAATTGAGCATTAATTAATTAATTAATTAACACTATATTTTATTTTTCTGCTACTAATTACATGACTGTTGAGTAGGTGTTATTCTTTTTTATTTATTTATTTTTTTACCTGTTTTTAGTCTTTGAACTGTGGCCATGCTGTAGCACCACTTTGGAGGGCTTAGTTGAACAAATCGAACCCTAGTATTTATATTCGTTTAACAACTGGTACTTATTTTATCAGTCTCTTTTTGCTGAGCTGCTAAGTTATGGGGATGTAAACAAACCAACACTGATCGCCATGCAGTGGTGGGGTTAACTACAAAGACACAACACACACACACACATACATTGGGGACTGCTGTTTGTGGTATTTTAATCTGGCTTTTTATCCCATTGGAGTCAGTGTTACTGTTTATCCCCTTAAGGTAGATAAATAAAGTCCCAGACTAATATTAGGATCTATTCTTTCTATCTCTCTGTTTGTCTCTCTCTCTTACTCTCATCCTTTCTCTCTTTCTCTCTCTCTTTTACTCTCATCCTTTCTCTGTCTCTCTGTCTTTCTCTTCCTTACTCTCATCCTTTATCTGTCTCTTATTCTCAACCTTTCTCTGTCTGTTTCTGTTTGTCTCTCTCTCTCTTACTCTTATCCTTTCTCTATCTGTCTCTCTTTTTTACTCTCATCCTTTCTCTGTTTGTCTCTCTTGCTTACTTTCATCCTTTCTCCATCTTGGTCTGTCTGTCTGTCTGTCTCTCTCTGAAAAATCAGCTGCGATCAGGCCTTGAGAATGATGGATTCTACCAGGTGTAAATGTCCAAGACATGCCAAATGTCACAACGGTACCACTATGATTCCATCAGGAATTGAAGGCCCAAGGCAAAGCATATGAATATGCCTCAGTATGCCTGGCCTGAGGATATTGCACAACTTATAAAACTGATCTAGAGCTTGACCCCTTTGATACCAACCCACTTGAGACCCCCACCCCTGGTTCCAAGACACAAGCTTCCTATTTCAAAGTGATCCAACTTGAACCCTTCCACCAAAATTTCCGACAAAGTTATTTTACTAATCTTTTACCTTTTACTTGTTTCAGTCATTAGACTGTGGCCATGCTGGGGAATCACCTCAAAGAAGTTTTATCAAATGAATTCAACCCCTGTACTTTTTTTTTTGAAGCGTGGTGTTTATTTTATCAGTCGCTTTTGTCAAACTGCCAAGTTATGGGGATGTAAACAAACTCCTACTGGTTGACAAGCGGTGGATGGGGACAGACACAAACACACACACACATACACATCTATATATTATGCTGGTATGGGTAAGATGGTCTGTCCTTGTTTGTCCCCTCTGTGTGTAGCCCCTTGTGAGCAGTAAAGAAATAAGAAATGTTAGCACACCGGGCGAAATGCTTAGTGGTATTTCGTTTGTCGTTATGTTCTGAGTTCAAATTCCGCCGAGGTCGGCTTTGCCTTTCATCTTTTCGGGGTCGATAAATTATGTACCAATTACGCACTGAGGTCGATGTAATCAACTTAATCCCTTTGTCTGTCCCTGTTTGTCCCCTCTATGTTTAGCCCCTTGTGTGCAATAAAGAAATAGGTATTTCATCTGTCGTTATGTTCTGAGTTCAAATTCTGCCGAGGTTGACTTTGCATTTCATCCTTTCGGGGTCGATAAATTAAGTACCAGTTACGCACTGGGGTCCCATGTAATCGACTTAACCCCTTTATCTGTCCTTGTTTGTCCTCTCTGTGTTTAGCCCCTTGTGGGCAGTAAAGAAATAAGAAATGATGCTAAATAACAGCATCATTTTGTTGTAAGCATTTCCACCAGATCTTGGCGCCCTCTACACTCCCACGTCTTTCCTGCTGATTTTCAGGTTGAACAATGATGACATCAGCCTTGCGAGTGCCAGGAGAGCTTGCAAAAGGTCATTGACAGTTTCTCTCCTCCTCCTGAAAAACAGAAAAGAAAAAAGGTTGGGAAAAATAAAGAAACAAATAAAAAGCAAGATAGGATAGTCAGAGCTAGTGTGCTCATGATGTAAGATCTGTTGAGGCAGGAAGCTGAACCTAAGCATAAAACAACTGTAATCTTTTACTTGTTTCAGTCATTAGACTGCGGCCATGCTGGGGCAATGCCTTGAAAAGAATTTTCAATCAAATGAACCGACCCCAGTGGGTGATTTCTTTTTTAGGCCTGGTCCTTATTCTATCGGTTACTTTTACCAAACTGCTAAGTTACAGGGATGTAAATATACCAACACCAGTTGTCAAATGGTGGTGGTGGTGGGGGGACAGACACAAACACACACACACCTACACACATGACAGGCTTCTTTCAGTTTCCATTTACCAAATCCACTCACAAAGCTTTGGTCAGTCCGAGGCTTTTGCAGCAGACACTTACCCAAGATGCCACGCAGTGGGACTGAACCCAGAACCATGTGGTTGGGAAGCAAACTTCTTACCACACAGCCACATTTATATTTCCATATTGCATTTTATGTTTTCATGCTACAGTTATGAGTTGGATGAGAATACCAAGATGTGGATGCTGTGTAGAGGTGTGGTACGTGCTTCTCTGTATGTGTGATAGGAATGAAGAATATTTCCTTTTTGTGAATGAATGCCCTTCCTCATACTGACTAAAACAATTGGTATTGTTCTGATTTTTTTCTTAAATTTTTGATTGTTTTCCTAAATAAGGCTGCACATATTTTAACCCTTTAACATTCAGATTACTCAGTCAAATGTAATGCTTATTTATTCACATTGTTTTCAGTTAATCACATTGTAACTTTGAGATGAGGACGATACAATTGTTTATTATTATTTAGAATAACATTGTAGGGTATGTGTGAGAAGCTGGATCTGGCTGGTTTGAATGTAATACAGGAAGAATATTTGAGCCAGATATCGCTGGTTTCAATGCTTAAGAGTTAAACATACTCTGTATACCCGAAAGCATGAGATGGCTAAAAGTGCTTGTGTGTGTGTGTGTGTGTGTATATAATATAAATCGGACATGGGCGATCGTTGTACTCTTTCTTGTCTTGAGGTTCACAACCAAACGGCTGGGTGGATTCGAGTGAAAAATGGCACACATGTGGAGACGGGTGCATAGATTGGAATGCAGTTTGTATTTTTTTCCTAACCCCCATACTTACGGAGAAAATCGATTAAAACTTTTTCTAATGGAATTTCCCTGTTTGTTCTGCCATTAAAACAACCAGTTGCTTAGAAGCTATTTTCTGGCGACATGGGGTCAGGAAATTTTCATATAGCTGGAGGCTCCAATCGAAACAGGGGACCCAAAATTATAAGGTTGACAAACGCTGTTATAGATTATGCCTAACCGAAAACGATCTCAGCCACATCATCCAAACAGACCGGGTGAAACCGGGCTTAGCTGCTAGTATATATATATATATATATATATGGCATGGCTGATGGCTTTGTTAGTTAAGAAGGTTGCTTGCGGTATCGATTCCCAGACCGGGCGTTGTGAGTGTTTACTGAGCAAAAACACCTAAAGCTCCATGAGGCTCCGGTAGGGGGTCGTGGGGAACCCTGCTGTACTCTTTCACCACAACTTTCTCTTATTTCTTTATTGCCCCAAGGGGCTAAACATAGAGGGGACAAACAAGGACAGACAAAGGGGTTAAGTCGATTACATCAACCCCAGCGCATAACTGGTACTTAATTTATTGACCCTGAACGGATGAAAAGCAAAGTCGACTTTGGCAGAATTTGAACTCAGAACGTAGCGGCAGACGAAACACCACTAAGCATTTCACCCGGCATGCTAACATTTTTGCCAGCTCGCCGCCTTTCTCTCACTCTTCCTTCCTGTTTCTCTTGTACCTGTATTTCAAAGGGCCAGCCTTGTCACACTGAATCTCCCCAAGAACTATGCTAAGGGTACACCTCTGTGGAGTGCTCAGCCACTTGCATGTTAATTTCACGAGCAGGCTGTTCCGTTGATTGGATCAACTGGAACCCTCGTCGTCATAACCGATGGAGTGCCACATTAGTTATTTTACATTTTTTTGTTTTTAAACAAGGGGGATACAATTTCAAGATACCCATGATAATAATAATAAATTTGTAAACGAACTAACAAAAGCCTATGAGAAACAAATACAGAGGAGCCAAGTGGGTTATATTTTGGGTATAGATTCTTGGTTAAAAAGTTCATATCTTACTGTGTAGATTTTTCTTTGTGTTGTCTGAAAAAGACTTTATTTCGTATGCCCTGGCTTATGTAGTTGAAGAACAGGTGCCAGGTTTTTGTGGGAAATTTGTGATTTTGACAAATAACCTGTCTGGACAGATTTGCAGAGATATTTATTTTTTTAAATAATTTTCTTGTTTTAAATTTAGTTTTTTTTTTTCTTGTAAGAAATTAACTGGCCGTCTGGTTTAGAATCATTATTTCAATTTTTACCTTTACACACGCACATACACACACACATTCTCTCTCTCTCTCTCTCTCTCTCAATATCACCACAAGAAAACATCCGGGCTTGTCAAGTTTGGAGAACATGAAGGCCGGTTGACATTGCCATAGTGGGAAATTATTCTCTATCCAAAGCATTGCCATAGCAACTGCATTATTTATCTTGCGGTATGAGCAGTTACCCCCATCTTGCTTGAACCATGTGTGAGGTCTACTTAGAATGGCCAGGCACAAAAAAAAAGGTCTCAATCAGGGATACCTGAAAGAGAGGGTTTGCGTCAACAAACCGGAGACTCTGATGCAACCGAAGGAGAACATCAATAGAGAAATCAGAGAAGTGGGGTCTGAAACTCTTGAGGGTGTCGTGGGGCAAGTTTTGGAAAGAGCACAGGCGTGCGAAACCAAAAATGGATACCATTTAATCAATGTCATTTTTCATATGTGATGTAATGGTGTTGTAAAATTTTACCTGTGCATATTAATTTCCATTATGTCCTTTATATTGCATCAAAATTTCATGCATTTATTTGTAAAGTTAAGGAAATTATTAAAAATTGAAACCCATCAATGATTTTGCGACACCCTGTATTAGTACCCATTACTCAATAAGTTGTAAGGGTACCTCTTGAGGACTTTGAAATCAGGTAGTGTATAAATTTCAGGCCTTGGGCCTACAGCAGAAAGCACTGCTTATACACCTTTATTTACTTTGAGATCCACAGTTCAATATGAATCATTAAAAATATGGTTTTCTTCTGCCAGAGAATGCGAAGAGGAGTGATTGAGTAGTGCCAATCATTCTCAACAATTTACTGAACAAGTTTTTATATTTCTAATGTGTCATAGTACCCGTTACTCATTGAGTTGTTAGGGTACGCCTTGAGGACTTTGACACCAAGTAGTGTATAACTGACTAACGAACCTGGGTGACTCATTTAGACCTGTGCAAAATTCACAGGGAAAGTTTGAAATCAACATTAGATGCTTGTTAAAATCAAAATAAGCGACAAGGATATCCAGAGGTATGGATAATACTGTACTAAATTCTGGTGCCTCAACTTAAGTACCATATTCATCTGAATGTAAATAAGATGCTTGTTATATAGTTTGGTTATATTCTTTTCTACTCTAAGCACAAGGCCCGAAATTTTTGGGAAGGGTGCTAGTCGATTAGATCGACCCCAGTACACAGCACAGATTTATCTGGGCTGACGGCTGCAACAAGAATTCTTTTCTCCTGCGGCAGTTGGTCAGCCACGCGATGGGGAGGCCAGCATGGCTGAGAATACCGCAACTGGAGGTAGCCTTCGTGGATCTCGCCAAGGCCTTCGATACAGTCTCAAAGGCTTGGGTTCCACGAACACGTTATAGTGCTCGCGGAGGAGATCTATGAAGGATGAAAGGCAAAGTCAACCTCGGTGGAATTTGAACTCAGAACATAAAGACAGACAAAATACTGCTAAGCATTTCAACTGGCGTGCTAACATTTCTGCCAGCCTGCCACCTTTATTTTGGTTATATTAACTGGTTTTGTTGGATATGTGTTGCCTTGGGGTCAGATATCTTTTCAGGGAGCTACAGTTATTACGAATATTACTAATTTGGTTTCAGCAGTGCCTTATATTGGGGAGGTATCGGTTTATTGAATTTGAGGCGGGTTTTCTGTTGATGATGCTACTTTGACAATTTTTTTATTGTCATTTTTCATTTCCTTTTTTTATTGTAAGCTTAGTTATTTTACATTTTTTGATTTTACATGAGGGGCAGACAGGTTCAAGTAACCATTTAGGATTAATTAATGATTTGGATAAAATTACTTTTCATCGTTATCATGTATTGGGTTTTCTTTTAATACTTGTTTGTTTAATGAGACTTATTAATATTATAATTGTTTTATAAATATGATGTTCTTTTCATTATATTTATTTGTTATATTTATTATATTTATAAGTATGTGTGAAGGTGCATGGCTCAGTTGTTAGAGCGTGGAGCTTATGATCATGAAGTTGTGAGTTCGATTCCTGGACCGGGTTGCATGTTGTGTTCTTGTGCTTCGGAGGGTAAGTTTCTAGGTGCAATCCCATAGTCATTCATGATCGAAGGGAGTCTCCTCCTCACTCAAATATGATGTTCTTTCCATTATATTTATTCAATATATTTACTATATTTATAAATATAATTTTGTTTTCATTATATTTATTATTACTCTTTCATTAGAGTACTTGGATTCATTAGAGTACAGTAGAGTGGTGCCATCTGTGAGAATTTTCCACAGCTAGGTGAACAATGGGAAGAGTCTTAGAATTATGAAGGATTTTGGACATTGTGCAGGCATGACTGCATAGTTAAAAGGCTCTCTTTGCAACCCACATGGCTTTGGGTTCAGTTCCACTGCACAGCACCTTAGACAAGTATCTTCTGCTACAGCCATAGCCTGACCTATGCTTTGTGAGATGGAAGCCGCAAGAAACCTGTTGTATGAAGGGTTTTGTCCTGCATGTTGCTTAGTGGCCCCACAGCTGTTGGTGCCACGTAAAACGCACCCAGTACACTTTGTAAGGTGGTTGGCATAAGGAAGGGCATCCAGCCATAGCAACCACGCCAAAGCAGTCAACAGACAATACTTCAAGGTGGTGCTCCAGCATGGCCACTGTCCAATACCTGAAACAAGTAAATGATAAAAGATAAAAAAAAATTGCTAGTAACTAGATGACCAGAAATCTAATAACATCTTCTCGACTTGACCAGTTGTCTGCCTGCCTTGTCTGTCTGTTATAACTCATGGGTAAAATATATTTGTTTGCCTCAGGTCAGTAGAATTATGGTGAAACTAAGAACCATTTTCCCTTTACATTATAATGTGGTTGGAATTGGAAGACTTAGCTCGCTGAGTTGATAAGATCATTTTGGCCAACTGGCTGAGAGGTCAGCAGTGTTCATATCCTGTCACTGACACTACATTTAGGTCTGTGACCAAAGCACTTGACTTTTAAAATGGCACAGTCCACTTAACTTTGAGTATACAGCTGTAGGTAACAACAACATTAAGCACAATCCTATGAAACAGGCCAGTGTTCCATTATACTGCAGTGAAGAGTTGAACTCTTCCTGTTAGCATTGTTGTTGTTGTTGCTAAGCAACAAGACTGGTAAGGGTAATTAGGTGATGGTCTAGGGCTTAGGGGTGGGAGACCCCAGACCTTGGGAAAAAAAAAGCTTTGGTTGTCTTGTTGTAGTCGAGGGCTCTTCGTTGACACCCGACACCACTGGGAGGTGGCCCTTGAAGTCGCTGGAAATGGAGATCTCCAGGTCCAAATTCTTGCCAAGGAATGAATTTAACCAAATTGACTTGCTCTAGATCATAGTTTCTCAAAGTGGGTGCTACCCCCCCCCCCCGGTGGGCGTTGAGACAGTCCGGATGGGCAGTAGAGAAAAAGGAGGCGCTGGGAGAGAGGCAGTGAATTGGGGAACGCTATGAATTTATCATAATATTATTGTAGTATTGTATATAAATTATATAAATATCAAATGATTCATAGTATATATGCATTTGTAAAATATAAAATATTTATTTATAGGTGTAGGAGTTGCTGTGTGGTAAGTAGCTTGCTTACCAACCACATGGTTCCAGGTTCAGTCCCACTGCGTGGCACCTTGGGCAAGTGTCTTCTACTATAGCCTTGGGCTGACCAAAGCCTTGTGAGTGGATATGGTAGATGGAAACTGAAAGAAGCCCTTCATATATATGTATATGTGTGTGTGTGTGTGTGGTCCCTTACTCCACCACACGTCTGCTGGTTTTGGTTTATTTGTCCTTATAACTTAGAGATTTAGCAAAAAAAAAACAAAAACCAAAAGGCAATTGAATAACCTCTAGGTTCAGAAAAGAAAGGGAAGTAGTGGGGTTGATCTTTTTAAACCCAAACCCTTCAATGTGGTGCCCCAGCATGGCCACAGTCCAGTAACTGAAACAAGTAAAAAATAAAAGATAAAGATTTTTATAAGGTAGTTTATCATTTGTCAAAAGCTAATTATTTAACGATTTGTATGTTCCAGAATATTCTTTTCATCTTAAGAGCTTTGTAAACTATAACCTAAATTGCTGCTGGAATCACGAAATGTGTTTCTTCGTTATCTACCAAGTTATAAATAGCTGATAACAAATTTCAGGAAAGTGTATATAAGTGATATAAAACTGTAGTTCGTGTAGTTAGTTGCGAGAACATGACAGAAAATTCTTGTCAAACAGAATGTAAATTTTTATTAATCTGCAAACATTCCATTTGTGGAACACTGAGTTTTACTGATAAGATTTTGGCCAAGTAAGAGAATACAGACATGTTATGGTGTAAAAACTATCTGAATCGTGTCTATATAAAAAGAAGACACCTGGATGATGATAGCGATTCATCATCATCATCATCATCGTTAATGTCCGTTTTCCTTACTGGTATTAGTTGGATGGTTTGACAAGTAATGAAAATCAAGATCGAGTGAGCTTTTGCACTTTTGATAATTTTAATTCTATATATTATTCCTCAGAATTGAAAATTTCTTGTGCAAACTACGCCACAAAAATCCATACATTCGAATACGTATATATACATCCATACATGCGAATATGTAAATCAACCCATGCTAGCATGGAAAGCGGACGTTAAACGATGATGATGATGATGATACATTCATATATCCGAGAGTGTAATAGGTGCTTTTACGTGCCACTGGCACGAGGGCCAGTCAGGTAGTACTGGCAACGACCACACTCAAATGGTGCTTTTTATGTGCCACCTGCACAGGAGCCAGTCCAGCAGCACTGGCAACGGCCTCGCTCGAATGTTTTTTTCACGTGTCCCCAGCACAAATGCTAGTAAGGCGACGCTGGTAATGATCACGCTCGAATGGTGTTTTTAACGTGCCATCGGTACGAAGGCCAGCTTGTTGCTCTGGCAACAATCTCACTCGTATGGTACTCTTAGCGCTCCACTAGCACAGATGCCAGTCATCGAGTTTGATTTCGATTTCACTTGCCTCAACAGGTCTTCGCAATCAAGTTTGATTTCGATTTTGATGTCTTTCTAAATATAAACAACAGCATCATTGAAATCTCAAACCACTAAGATAATGTATGATTAACTGAAAACAATATGAATAAATGAGCATTATATTTGACAGCGTAATCTGAACGCCAAGAACCCTTTTGTGGCCGTGTGGTAAAGAAATTTGTTTCCTAACTACATGAGTTTTGGGTTTAGTCCAACTGTGAGTTGCTTTGGGCATCTTCTACTATTAAAGCTAATGTTTCTATTACCTCTGCCTTAGAAAGGGCAGAGGTATTGTTTTCAGTCATGTTTGTTTGTCCATAGACAAGATATCTCAAGAACTGCTGGATAGATTCGGATGAAACTTTCAGGGATGTTTGGCCTTGTGACTGGCATGAACTGATTAGATTTTGAGATTGATCCAGTACCAGACAAGGATTCTGGATTATTTTTCCTGTTTTTTTACTTAATTTTTGAGAGTGGTTGGGTTCATTTTTAGTATTCTCATTTGTGAAGACAGTCAAATTTATTTCAGATATTCTCATTTTACAAATCATCTCTAGCTAATCGTTGAGAGGATGGTGGTGTTGACTTGGTGGAGGTTTGCGGTCTCTGAGTGCTCTTGTTCATATCTGAATTATTATAAATGTTCAACAGTTCATGTTTTGAGTTAAATCTCTGCCGATGTCAACTTCGTCTTTCATCCTTTCAAGGCTAATAAAATAAGTAACAATCAAATCCTGGGGTCAATAAAATCGACTAAATTTACTTTATTGGTTGAATTTTACAATAATCTTTGAAGTTTTTCAAATCATTATAACTCAAAATTATAAACTGACAAAAAAAAAGAATGAAAATACAGAAGCAAAACTGCGATTGATCGATGTAGTTTGATAAATGACTTCAGTGTAAACTAATTTTATTGAATAGTTTTTGGAAACCAGAACTTAGAACCAAATATTTAACTGGCTTAATTCTACCTTGCTACTTCTTAAGAAAATAATATAATGTTTTTATACATCGTAGAGATATGGCCAATAAATCATTAAAAGAGAAATGGTTCACTGGACAGAGAAGACAGAAAATTCAATGAGTTTGTGGTTTTGGGGATAGTCCTTTTTTCTTATTTTTTCCCCTACATGCTAATAAGGAATGAATGGTTCAATAAATTTGTTGGAATATTTCTTTCATGGTTGAATGATCTTCTTCATATCACTCCTGTTCCGCATTAAAGTTGCACTTGGATAACGATACGCAGAATCGCACGTGGCATCGAGTGTACAATGAGATGCCACATTGCTTGCGAAAGAAAAACAAGGAATTGATCGGGACAAAAGCGACGTGTTTAGAAATTTAAAATTGTCTCTAAAATAATTGATGAAATATTGAGAAAATGGAGCATATGGAATCGAAGTGTGTCCTGAAAATTCTAAGAAATTAAATAGCTGAATGCTCAAGATGCCAGCTCAGTTTTATGGTTCTCAGTTGGAGTGTGCGTGAGAGAATTACTTTCTTCACTTGGTATTAACACCAAGTTGGATGAATTCGTATGATTGGGCTAGAATAATCTGATTAATTCAAGCAGTAGTAATTTTGTGATATGAGGACTAGGTGTGGCTGTGTGGCTAAGAAGCCTGCTTCCCAGTTCTGTGGTCTTGGGTTCAGTCCCACTGTGCACTACCTTGGGCAAATGTTTTTTTGCTATAGCCCTGGGCCGACTAATACAATATGAGTGGATTTGATAGATGGAAGCTGAAGTAAGGCTTTTGTGTATATGTGTGTGTGCATGACATTTGTACTACAGAGCCAGAGGGGGTTTCAGCCGGGCTGGTAACGAAAGGGTTAAAAGTGTCTTGGGTCACAGACACAACACAGTAACAGCTTATGAACCACTGGCTTCTTAGTTGGTTGTCCTATGCTTTCTCAACTCAGCCGTCTGTAATTTCACTTGTTGCACATTAACTCTTTTGATACAAACCCATGTGAGACTGCCTTTCGTTTTATGATACAGACTTCCTGTTTTTTAAGTGATCTAAATTAAAGCCACCCATTAATATTTCATATTATGTTCCAAATACCAGCTTAATGATAACAAAGTCATTTTGCTAAATTCTTCATTATTTTTAAACTGGTACTTACTGGCACTTGTGCTGGTGGCATGTGAAAAAACATTCGAGTGAGGTCGTTGCCAGTGCCGCTGGACTGGCTCCTGTGCAGGTGACATGTAAAAAACACTGTTTGAGCATGGCCGTTGCCAGTACCGCCTGACTGGCCCTCGTGCCAGTGGCACGTAAAATCACCCACTACACTCTTGGAGTGGTTGGTGTTAGGAAGGGCATCCAGCTGTAGAAACTCTTCCAGATCAGATTGGAGCCTGGTGCAGCCATCTGGTTTGCCAGTCCTCAGTCAAATCGTCCAACCCATGCCAGCATGGAAAGCGGATGTTATACGATGATGATGATGATGATAAATTGAAACAAAGGCAGTGTATTTCAAGAGAAATCCAGCAACAAAATGGTTAAAATAGCTTCAAGGAATTTAGAATGTTAAACCCTTTTGATTCCAACCTGCTTCAGACTCCCCCTGGTTCTTTGAAGCTTATTAATCCATACTCTAGAAGATATGATCTATTTCCCCTTCACTTTATCTATACACACCAAGCAAAATGAAAGTTGTATTTTTTTATCTTTCATATTTATGTACGTGTTCATGGAATCAATTTTAATGATATGAACGATATTGAAAGTTTTGCAACTGAAATAGGGCAAGCTTTCAATTAAGCATTGATCTTCTCAAAAACTATATGCATTCATTTGAACAACTGTCTCTGTTCTTACTCTCAGGATGCTTACATAATAGGGCTGCATATATATGGATTAGTCTTCCCACACATCTCTGCACACAAACTGCTAACACTTCCATAATCTTGCCTTTCTTTCTTGTCAATAAAATTGTTACAATGTAAAAGAACTGACCCCTTTACCCATTTACTTCAGCCCTTATTATGTATAGTTTATGCTGCAGTCCAGTGCACACAGTCAAAGGAGACTGACATCCCTAATCTAGAATGGGGCTCAAATTCTGACCCAGGTCAATAAAATTGTTACAATAAAAGAACTGACTCCTTTATCCATTTATTTCAGCCCCTATCATGTATAGTTTATGCTTCAATCCAGCACACAAAGTCAAAGGAGCCTGACATCCCTAATCTAGAACATTTTTGCCTTTGGGACTCAAATTCTGTCATAGGCAAAGCAATCTCTCTTATTTGTTTTCCTGCCTAAATAGGAAATGTGTCAGTTGAGCGATTTAAAAAGAAAATAACAAACCCCCCCCAAAAAAACTGTTCATCGAACGATTTCGTATCTGTTTGTTGAATTATTCGGTGTGTGTGCTAGTCTGCTTAAAAAACAGCAATGATTGATGTGTCTGCATTAAACGCAGACTAATGAACAGAGCAGAAGTAAAGACTTTGAAAAGCTTACTTACATTAGAAGAAGAAAAAAGAAAAGCAACTATACACAGGGTTGCTAATTAGCTATCTATCTAGTATCGAGAAAAGAAATTCTAAATCACTGACAATGAAATAAAAGTGATAACATTAAAAGAAGCAACAAAAGTACTAATGATTTCTTAGTTTGGCACAAAGCCATGGAATTTGGAACTGAAATATGGCTGATTGAATCGGCTGAGTTCTAGGACTGGTGCTTAGTTTATTGACCGTTTAGGGATGGGAGACAAAGCCAGTCCCTTAGAAATTTTGACTCAAAAGGTACTGGGATTATACTAAATACTAGCTACTCAGCTGCTTTTCACTGTGGTAAGTAGCTTGCTTACAAACCACATGGATCCGGGTTCAGTCCCACTGCGTGGCACCTTGGGCAAGTGTCTTCTACTATAGCCTTGGGCCGACCAAAGCCTTGTGAGTGGATTTGGTAGACGGAAACTGTGTGTATGTTTGTGCATCTGTGTTTGTCCCCCCAACATCACATGACAACCGATGCTGGTGTGTTTATGTCCCCGTAACTTAGCGGTTCGGCAAAAGAGACCAATAGAATAAGAACTAGTCAATTTGCTCGACTAAAAGGCAGTGCTCCAGCATGGCCGCAGTCAAATGACTGAAACAAGTAAAAGAGTAATAATGATAATAAAACCCCTTTCTACTATAAGCACAAGACCTGAAATTTTATAACACTAGGCCACATGTTTGTGGGGAGGAATGTAGTCATCATATCCAACTCTGCAGGGGGGAAAGGTAAATCTGGGTCTATTAGGGTTTGAATTATCCTCCTTCTCTTCCACCAACATGATCATCATCATCATTATCATCAAGGAAAGGTGGCAAGCTGGGCGAAATGCTTAGCGGTATTTTGCCCATTGGTATTTTCTGCATTCAAATTCCGCCGAGGTTGACTTTACCTCCCGTCCTTTCGGGGTCGATTAAATAAGTACCAGTTAAGCACTGGAGTCGATATAATTGACTTAATCTGTTTGCCTGTCCTTGTTTGTCCTCTCTGAGTTTAGCCTCTTGTGGGTTGTAAAGAAATAGGTATTTTGCCCATTTGTACATTCTGAGTTCAAATTCTGCTGAGGTCGACTTTACCTTTCATCCTTTCAGGGTCGATAAAATAAGGACCAGTTAAACACTGGGGTCGATGTAATTGATTTATCCCCTCCCCCAAAATTGCCCTTGTGGTAAAATTTGAAACCATTAACATCAAGGAAAACATGGAAATAAACAGATCACTCTGACTGACAGACAATACTTTGGGGTTTCTCATAGGCAAAATCCCAATGGTTAGTAGCAATACACGAGGTAAGAGTGTCAAAGGAAGATGGAATCTTCAACTGGAGACCTTGTGGCTGGTGACCAATAGTAAGATGGTCGGATGCTGTCCATAGTCTCAATTGGTCGCACTTCAGAATCTAGCCAGAGAGTCTAATGGTGGTTACTTTTGATTGGACCCTATGAAGGAAGTGTGAAGGTGCATAGCTTAATGGTTTGAGTACTTGGCTCTTGATTGTAAGATTGTGGGTTCGATTCCTGGTGACACGTTGTGTTCTTGAGCAAGACACTTTATTTCATGTTGCTCCAGTCCACTCA
This sequence comes from Octopus sinensis, assembly GCF_006345805.1. Classification (NCBI taxonomy): domain Eukaryota; kingdom Metazoa; phylum Mollusca; class Cephalopoda; order Octopoda; family Octopodidae; genus Octopus; species Octopus sinensis. The sequence goes on from NC_043007.1 coordinate 21,471,982, forward strand.
GCTGGCAAAAATGAAGAGTATCTGTGATTCAAAGGGCCAGCCTTGTCGCATTCCGTGTCATGCTGAATCTTCTTGAGACCTATGTTAAGGGTATGTGTGTCTGTGGAATACTCAGCCACATTTCTGCCAGCTCGTCGCTTTTATAAGAGCACCATCCGAGTGTAATCATTGCCAGAGTGTCTAACTGGCCTCTGTGCCGGTGGCACGTAAAAAGCACCATTCGAGCTTGATTGTTACCTGCGTCACCTTACTGGCACTTGTACCGCTGGCACCTGAAAAAAACATTTGAGTGTGGCCGTTGCCAGTACCGCCTGACTGGCCCTCGTGCCAGTGACACGTAAAAGCACTCACTACACTCTTGGAGTGGTTGGCGTTAGGAAGGGCATCCAGCTGTAGAAACTCTGCCAGATCAGATTGGAGCCTGGTGCAGCCATCTAGTTCGCCAGTCCTCAGTCAAAATCGCCCAACCCATGCCAGCATGGAAAGCGGACGTTAAACGATGATGATGATGATAATGATGATGATGATGATGTACTTTATTTCATTACACTATCCCCAACCAAAAAAGACAAAAAAATGAAAATCTTGACTCTAATAGGATTTGAACTTATCGAATATTTTATCAATCATTTTTACCCAATCAGCTTCATATTGATTTTGTTTTGAAGTGAGTGGGAGGGTAGGAATATTGGTTTAGCGTTGTTTCTCTTCTCTTCTTTTATTTTTGATTATTTCGTATTTACGACTATAGGTTTTATGTACTTGCATTACGGTAATATACTAGTATACCATAACGACGGCAACGGTTATTCATTATTTTTATATGTGCTCTGCCGTACCAGCATGGGTTAGACATATCTACAACACTGCCTTGTTCCTGCTGTCTGCTGTCAGTCTAAGAAGAACATTTCAAAAAAACGTATTGATTTAATGCAACGGTGTGAGGTGTGTTCGCTCAGATTAGAATCAACCGATGCAGCAGGACTTTTATCCGATTTCTGTTAATTTCTGTAAAATAATTGATAATTTGAAGTATCGAAGTAATCTTTTTGTGTGTCGTGTTTCAATTAAAACCCAACCTTAATGTGGTAGCTATTGTCATTCTGAGTAAGTGGGCTCTTTTACTCTTTTACTTGTTTCAGTCGTTTTGACTGTGGCCATGTTGGAGCACTGCCTTCAGTCGAGCAAATCGACCCCGTAGACTTATTCTTTGTCAGCCTAGTACTTATTCTGTCGGTGTCTTTTGCCGAAACGCTAAGTTACGGGGACGTAAACACACTAGCATCGGTTGTCAAGCAATGGTGGGGGAACAAACACAGACACACATACATATATATATCTGTGTGTGTGTGTGTGTATGTGTATATATGTGTGTGTGTATATATATATGTATATATATATATATATGTATGTATATATATATATACACACACATATATACGAGGGGCTTCTATCAGTTTCCGTCTACCAAATCCACTCACAAGGCTTTGGTCGGCCTAAGGCTTATAGTAGAAGACGCTTGCCCAAGGTGCCACGCAGTGGGACTGAACCCGGAACCATGTGGTTGGTAAGCAAGCTACTTACCACACAGCCACTCCTACGCCTGGGCGGAAGATAAAACAAGAAGAAAAATACGTAATTACTGAAATCATACACCAAAGTTTCTCAAATATTAATTTTGAGTTTTCCAAGACTATTTAGAGAATATAATGTTGTTAATTACATTTCTATCTATTTTAGTACCTCGCTATTTTGACCTTAACGCATGGTGGGTTTATTTTTGACTTTTCATACTTTGAGGCTTCATAAAACAAATTTTTGTTAAAACTTTTACCTGTTTGCCTGACCAGGAAGAAAACCTCAGAAAGTTGTAAATTTTAGGGGATCTTATCGGTTTGAACGGCAGATTTTAACATAATTTCTAGGTAACTAAAAAATTTTAAACTTCGTATACTGGTAGAATGTGTTTATAAAACATCTTTTTCTCTTGGCTTTCTTCAGAAAATTCTATAGTTTGTAAGATATTTGTTGTTTTTTTTACTTCAGTTTCTGCAATTTCAACCAATCAATGACGTCTATTGAGGTAAAAAAACATTCTGTGCTGTATGAATATGTCCCTCGTTTAAGAAACAGATTGGGTTTATTTACATTTCTGAAGAAAAAAGATACCCTTCCCCCCACCCCTAACCCTAACACAGATTGAAGTGCAATAGATCGATACTAGGGTCATAATTGTGGGTGACAATTTCATATGACACCGCTAGAAAAAACTGCCGTTCAAACCGAAAAGATCCATTTTAGGAGCAAAGATTTAGGCTTGGTGTGTGTGTCTATGTGTGTTTGGTGGAACACGTTAGGCCAGGTGAAAGATGTTTGAGAGAAAAAAAGGATAAGTGGATGAATCAAAAAAAGGTAAGTGGGCTCGGCTCGGGGTAGGTATGATATACAACTTACTTGTTCAGAGAAGCCGGAACTATCATGGTCATGGTAGAGGAAGCAGAGGGTGTGGCAATACAGTGTTAGAGAATGTGGTTGTAATAAGTTAGGTGAAGCAGTTGAATTACGATTTTCTTTTTTTAATTTGGTGTAGAACCGTTGGTGAGTAGCAGCTGATCTAGCTCAGATATTAGTGAGGTGCACTAGTGTGGGTACACTTGCACTGTGTTGAAGATCAGCAGATGTTCAGAGCTGAGGTATTGCCTTGACTTGAAGAGAAGGCTTACTCTCTGAGATGCAGTATTGGGTATGTTCTCAACATAATCGCCAGAGATTGTGCGGGTGCGAGTTTATTGTTTGTAAAATGTGTTAGGACTTTATATACTCTCTTTTACTCATTTACTTGTTTTCAGTCATGTGACTGTGGCCATGCTGGAGCACCAGCTTTAGTCGAGCAAATCGACCCCAGGACTTATTCTTTGTAAGCCTAGTACTTATTTGATCGGTCTCTTTTTGCTGAACCGCTAAGTTACGGGGAAGTAAACACACCAGCATCGGTTGTCAAGCAATGTTGGGGGACAAACATATACACATACACACATACCTATATATATATATATATATATATATACATATATATACGGTGGGCTTCTTTCAGTTTCTGTCTACCAAATCCACTCAAAAGGCTTTGGTCAGACAAAGTCTATAGTAGAAGGCACTTGCCCAAGGTGCCATGCAGTGGGAATGAACCCGGAACCATGTGGTTGGTAAGCAAGCTACTTACCACATAGCCACTCCTGTGCCGAATATTCTTGTTTTCCATTTATATTTTAGACAGTTTCAAGCTGCAGCGGGTTCTATTTCTCAAAAGTTCCCTCAGTTCCCTGTTTGCATCTGAAAATTAATACAGTTTATATAAAAAAAAAAAAAAAAAGAACAATAAAACATCCCCAGAAACGTTGCCATTGTCATCTTTAGTATTCCATCACCATTGTTTCAAGTCAGCATTGTTCTTAGTTTCTTTGTTTCTGCCATCAGCATCATTATTATCATTGTCATCATCTTATTCCACATCCACTTGCTAAATCTGCTCTGTAACATCTGTTACTGTATAGTAAATATCAAGAGATGTTTTAACCCTTTCGTTACTGTATTTATTTTGAGATGCTCTGTGTTTCTTTCCATTAATTTTAAATATAACAAAGAGTTTAGCAAAATAACTTAGTTATCATTCAGCTAGTGTTAGGAGCATAAATTGTGACTAAAGTTTGGTGGAAGATTTTAATTCAAAACTTATGAAAACAAGACATTTGTTCTACAAAGCCAGAGCTGGTTTCAGCCGGGTTGGTAACGAAAGGTTAATTCTATATACATCAATGCATATGTGTTCCAAATGAAGGTGTTTGAATAAGGTCATTATCATCATCATCATCATCATCATTGTTGTCGTCGTCATCATCATCGTCATCATCAGCATTCTTTCTACATCCATATTTTTTTCTCCATTATAACCAATATATTTTATTGTAACACCAGCACTAGAGGGGCTCTCTACAGTAAGGCTAATTCTGTATTAGTTTTTATTTGGAGCAACTGCCGTCCAAGATGGTTTTCTTCAGGGTTGTGGAGTTGGGGTTCAGTGCCAGTGTTGGAAGGAGTCATTGGGTTACTGGAATTCATCATCATCATCATCGTTTAATGTCCGCTTTCCATGCTAGCATGGGTTGGACGGTTCGACCAGGATCTGGGAAGCCAGAAGGCTGCACCAGGCTCCAGTCTGATCTGGCAGTGTTTCTACAGCTGGATGCCCTTCCTAACGCCAACCACTCCATGAGTGTAGTGGGTGCTTTTTATGTGCCAGACGAGGCTGGCAATGGCCCACGATCGGATGGTGCTTTTTACATGCCACCGGCATGGGGGCCAGGCAAGGCTGGCAATCGGCCACGATCGGATGGTGCTTTTTACGTGCCACCGGTACAGGTGCCAGACAAGGCCGGGAGCAGCCACGATTGGATGGTGCTTTTTACGTGTCACCATCCGGATAAAAATGTTCCCAATCTGATTCTGATTAAATGTAAATTGTAACATAATCTCTTAAAATTTCAAACAATGTTTTCATCGCAAAAAGAAATATTTCCGTGTTTAATTGAGTTTTTTTCTCTCTTAAAATGGTTGTTTCTAAATTTGCTTTAGGTGGTTCACTGTTTTGGTTTTAATGCGAATAATGTACTTCAGATTTTTTTAATTGCTAACAATGTTTCTGGTTTTCTTTTATAGTTTCTTTTACAGTTTATTTCTTTTATATCTTTTTATTTTTTTTTTAGCCTTTAGATAAAAAAAAAACAACCTCTTTTAAAAAATTTTCAGAGTTTTGTTTTATGCTTATTTATTTGTAACTTCTTTAATCATGATCATCATTTAACATCCATGTTCTGTGCTAACATGGTTTGGATGGTTTAACACGATCCAATGAGTCCAAGAACTACATGTTCCATGTGGCATGGTTTCTACAGTTACTTATTTACTCTTTTACTTGTTTCACTCATTTGACTGCGGCCATGCTGGAGCACCACCTTTAGTCAAAGAAATCGACCCCTTGATTTATTCTTTGTAAGCCTAGTACTTATTCTATCAATCTCTTTTGCTGAACCACTAAGTTACGGGGACGTAAACACACCATCATTGGTTGTCAAGCAATGTTGGGGGACAAACACAGACACACAAACATATACACACACATATATATACATATGGAGGGGGTGGAATTGGTAAGTGATAGAAAAAGTGGTGATGAGGTGTCAAAGTGGCCGGAGCAATGAGGTGTCGGGTACAAGGTGGGTAGGATGGGGCTGAGGTACCAGGAGCGAGTTGGGGGTAGTAAGAGCCAGCTGATTGTAGTGCAGGGGAGCAGCAGATTACAAGCGATGATACAGTAAGCGGGAGAAGGACAAAAGATGACATGCTATTGGGTATGTTGCGGGGGAGTGGATGGGGAAGAGAGAGGCAGGAGCAGTATGTGAGGAGAGTGACACATATGGTGGAGGGAAGGAGAAATGATTTCATGGCAAAGTAGGAGTGGGTGATCAATGACAGTTTGGATGAATAATAATGAAAAGAGCCACAACTTATTACAGGTTAGGGTGCTAAAAAGGAATATGATGATTCACGTTGGCCATGTGTTATTGTGTGAGCTTTCTCTCAAAAGAAATATGAATCTAATTATGAATAGATGAGTCACTGTTGATGGTACCATGGAGTGATTAGTTGAAGTTTGAGCTTTTGTGTACCAACTTCACAACCCTAGTTTCTCTGTGATGCGGAGTGGCGTGTCCACAGCACCATCATTCCTTCTTTCCTTTTATGATTATCATTTAATGCCAGCTGCATATCAGGGAGAAATTACAAATATTATATATGTGTATATATATGTATGTATGTGTGTTTATATATATATATATATGTATATATGTGTGTATGTGTATATATGTGTGTGTTTTCTTTTACTTGTTTCAGTCATTTGACTGCGGCCATGCTGGAGCACCGCCTTTAGTCGAACTAATTGACCCCAGGACTTATTCTTTGCATGCCTAGTACTTATTCTATTGATTTTTTTTTTTTGCTGAACCGTTAAGTTACGAGGATGTAAATGTACCAATATCAGCTGTCAAGCGATGGTGGGGGCACAAACACAGACACACAAATATATACACACATAAATTTATATTATATATATATGTACAAAATAATAAATAAAACGTATATAATTCGTATATATACATGTACTTACTATTTTGTACATTACAATCATTGGTATATGTTTTTATCTTATATTTAATTTTTTTATTGTTGAATTGATAAAAGGTGGTTAACCATTATGCCATATGCCCATAGACACCTGAAGAAGGCTGGAGGGTATATCAGCTGAAACGTTGTGTTAACAACAAACAAATGAGGACAAATATCTGTCAAATGTAAAGAAGCCCAATATATATATATATATATATATATATATATATATATATATCGGTCATTCAAAATGTGACCGCGTGTGTACCGTTGGCAATTTTTTTTCCTCTGTCTTCCCTTCTCTGGATCTTTCCTTCTCCTATGTTTCCGATGAAGAGCTCTGCTCGAAACGTTAAACCCTCCTTCTTCCCTTCCTTCCTGAGCGTCCAATAATACTATATTTGTTCCACGTCCTCGCGTTGCTGTGTTTTCTCTTTGTGTTTTCATGTTTAGATTAACTATATATATATATATATATATATGATGGGCTTCTTTCAGTTTCTATCTGTTAAATCCACTCCTAAGACTTTGGTTTCTCTTATGGTTATTGTAAAAAACACTTGCTCATGGTGCCTTGCAGTGGGACTGAACCTGGACCCTTATGGTTGGGAAGCAAACTTCTTAACCGCACAGCTATGCCTGGTTGTGGAATGCAGACCTTTATCCTTTCTGTGGTTAAGTCGGCACCCTGGTGATTCTAGTGGGATAATACAGCTCTGACACTATTGTATATGGACTGAAATACAATGCCACAATAGGAAATATTACTTAGCAACACCCAACTAAAATTAGCAACCAAATCCATGAGGACACTCGCTTCTTATACATAAGCATGTGACTGTTCCATAAATATTAACTATTGTATTATAAAATCAGTCTTACTTGAAGGAAGCCGAATTGGAAAATGCCAGGACATAAATTGTAGGATCCAGACAAGTCGTTTTTGATTAGATTTGCATTAATTAAAAGTCAACTTCTACTAGCAAGCTAATTTGTTAAAATAGCGCAGGAGTGGCTGTGTGGTAAGTAGCTTGCTAACCAACCACATGGTTCCGGGTTCAGTCCCACTGCGTGGCATCTTGGGCAAGTGTCTTCTGCTATAGCCCTGGGCCGACCAATGCCTTGTGAGTGGATTTGGTAGACAGAAACTAAAAGAAGCCCGTTGTGGCTGTGTGGTAAGTAGCTTGCTAACCAACCACATGGTTCCGGGTTCAGTCCCACTGCGTGGCATCTTGGGCAAGTGTCTTCTGCTATAGCCCCGGGCCGACCAATGCCTTGTGAGTAGATTTGGCAGACGGAAACTGAAAGAAGCCTGTCGTATATATGTATGTATATATATATATATGTGTGTTTGTGTGTCTGTGTTTGTCCCCCCTAGCATTGCTTGACAACCGATGCTGGTGTGTTTACGTCCCCGTCACTTAGCGGTTCGGCAAAAAGAGACCGATAGAATAAGTACTGGGCTTACAAAGAATAAGTCCCGGGGTCGATTTGCTCGACTAAAGGCGGTGCTCCAGCATGGCCGCAGTCAAATGACTGAAACAAGTAAAAGAGTAAATCCAAAAGGACACCCTCTTCATATAACTAAATATGTGACTGTTCCATAAATATTAACTATTGTATTATAAAATTAGTCTTACTTGAAGGAAACCGAATTGGAAAATGCCAGGACATAAATTCTAGGATCCAGACAAGTCGTTTTTGATTAGATTTGCATTAATTAAAAGTCAACTTCTACTAGCAAGCTAATTTGTTTCTCTTCATAGTCGTTAGAAATGTTTTTAATTATCACAAGATTTTTGGTTTGAATAACTATTTTAGATGGTGGAAAGAATCCATTGTCTGAAAGGAAATCGAAAAATAAATAGAAGAGAATGAGGATGGTAGTGGTGGTGGTGGATTTTTCATCTGAAATCTCTGCTTACCATTCTCTTGTTTCCTTGTTTTAAGTACAAACTTATTGCTTCTTGGATTTCATTGCTGCTGGATTGTAAAAACAGAGAAACATCTCCGGAGAAATTTTTTGTAGTGATGAGAGAAAGACAAGTAAAATCAACAAGAGGCGCAGGAGTGGCTGTGTGGTAAGTAGCTTGCTAACCAACCACATGGTTCCGGGTTCAGTCCCACTGCGTGGCATCTTGGGCAAGTGTCTTCTGCTATAGCCCCGGGCCAACCAATGCCTTGTGAGTGGATTTGGTAGACGGAAACTGAAAGAAGCCTGTCGTATATATGTATATATATATATATATGTATGTGTGTGTATGTGTTTGTGTGTCTGTGTTTGTCCCCCTAACATTGCTTGACAACCGATGCTGGCTGGTATATTTACGTCCCCGTCACTTAGCGGTTCGGCAAAAGAGACCGATAGAATAAGTACTGGGCTTACAAAGAATAAGTCCCGGGGTCGATTTGCTCGACTAAAGGCGGTGCTCCAGCATGGCCGCAGTCAAATGACTGAAACAAGTAAAAGAGTAAAAGAGTAAGAGATATATTTAAATAAAAATCAACAAGAATTATGGAAGAATTTCTGGTCTTTTGGGTGTTTTATATATTTCATTTTTTTTTTAAAAGGAAAATGAAATTGGTATTATATTTTCTGTTCTATCATAGGTTGGTAATTCAGTTCCACAGATTTTGACATATATGAATTATTGAAGCAAATATTTTTGTAGTTGATAGGGTTTTCTTGTTAAAATTTATGAACTTGAACAGAGCGATGCTAGTGTTTCGTATTTCTTTATTGCTCACAAGGGGACAAACAAGGACAGACAAAGAGATTAAGTCGATTACATTGACCCCAGTGCATAACTGGTACTTAATTTATCGACCCTGAAAGGATGAAAGGCAAAGTTGACCTCGGCAGAATTTGAACTCAGAACGTAACGGCAAACGAAATACCGCTAAGCATGTCACCCGGTGTGCTAACGTTTCTTATTTCTTTATTGCTCACAAGGGGCTAAACATAGAAGGGACAAACAAGGACAAACAGATTAAGTCGATTATATCGACCCCAGTGCGTAACCGGTACTTAATTTATCGACCCTGAAAGGATGAAAAGCAAGGTCGACCTCGGCGGAATTTGAACCAGGCTTAAAAATGAGTACTGGGGTTGGTTCTTTTATCAAAAACCCTTCATTGGCTGCAGTCCAATGACTGAAACAAGTAAAAGGTAAAAGATATATATATTGTTTGTTCCTTCTTGTGCCACGCCCGGGTCACAAGGACCGGTTTCCTGGTTTCCTTGACATATAGGTTCCCCACTTGGATGGAACGCCGGTCCTTCACAGGTGAGCTGCAAGATGCAGGAGGAAAGAATGAGAGAAAGTTTTGGCGAAAGAGCCAGCAGAAGTTCGCTATTACCTTCTGCCGGGGCTGCGTGGAGCTTAGGTGTTTCGCTCATAAACACACACATTGCCTGGTCTGAGATTCGAACCCGCGATTCCTCGACCGCAAGTCCGCTGCTCTAACTACTAGGCCATGTGCCTCCACACACACATATATATATATATATATTATGGATGCAGGCTTAGTTGTTAGGGGTGCTTGTCTCCCCTTTGTAAACATAAGGACACAGGAAATGCATCAAGGCCGACAGGAAGCGTCGATGCTTCCTAGGGCTAAATAGCCGGTCTCTCTCTCTCTCTCTCGACAGGAAGCGTCGATGCTTCCTAGGGCTAAATTCCCGGTCTCTCTCTCTCTCTCTCTCTCTCTCTCTCTCTCTTGCATGGGTTATATATATATATATATATAACCCATGCAAGCATGGATGACAGATGTTAGATGGTGATATATATATATATATATTTTTCAGTTTCCATCTACAAAATTCACTCACAGACTTTTGATTGATTTGTGGCTATCGTGGTAGAAGGCACTTGCCCAAAATGCCACATAGTGGTAATGACCCCAAAACCATATGATTGGGGAGCAAACATCTTAACCACCACCACAACAGCCACACTTGTGAACCAGTCGTGGTACTTATTGACAGAAATATCTGGGGTAATGTCTTTTGGTTGCATTTGTGTTCCTGAGTAAAGCTTCAAACAAGTCAGCCACGAAAATATGAATAATTGACAATATTAATTGGAAATACAATCTGGATTAACCACTTAGGGATGCAAGTATGCTGACTGTTTGCTTCTTATCGAGATTTATGAGGAGAAAATTGGAATGTTGGAGTTTTATTGTTTTTCCCAACGGCTTTAACAGTGAATCTGACTTGGTATAGTTTTATTTGGGATTCAAAACAAAGTCAGGTTATGAATACAACCTGATGGCAACTTCAAGCTTATTATTATTCAATTATTCATAAGCTTCACTTTATGGAAGTCCAGAAGCAGAAGATATCTGGTCATCTCTACTTGACTGATGCTGATTATGCTGACGACAGTGCTCTTCACAGACAGCACAAAAGATGCTGAACATTTACTCCATCTCTTCCTGGAAAAGCCTATATATCAATTAGCTTGTATCATTACTTGATATAGGCTTTCAGTGTGCCCTACAACTCAACATCCACAAACCCAGACACCCCAAACTAAAGAAGGATTTACAACCAAAAGCCCTACCATACTTCTCCACACACAACCTCCCTAACAATGAAGCCTTCGACACCATCCTCTGAACTACTAAAAAAGTGCCACAGAAAGAATTTAATCCTCCAAACACACACCTTCATAAAGAACAAAAGACAACCCAAATCTATGAAAAATCTCCTAACACAAGCCCGAGTACACTCAGCAATAACACTGAAGCCATCAGTAAAAATAATGCGTAAGACCTAACTGGTATATGTGTCAACCTAATTAAGGAATCAGAGTTCTCTTTCAAACCAGGTCAACGTTTTACAGTGAAAAACAACTTTACATGTGTTTTGGAAAACCTAATATATGTATTAAGTTGCTTAGGGTGTCGAGAGCAATACATAGGCCGAACCAAAAACAGTTTACATCGAAGGATGACTCTACACACATCCCAGATCAAAATTCAGGAATACAGAAAAACAGCATTTAGTGAGCACATCGACATTTGCGCCACTAATGAACAACCCAGCTTCAGAATTTTCTCCCTCTATAAATTCAGGGATGATGCAACCTGTAGTCAGCGCATTAATATAGAGTCATATATTATCACAAAATATAAACCCGTTTTGAATGTGTCCACCACAAATGACACTGCTACAAGGGCTTTAGAATAATTCCCACGCAATTATTAAAAATGATATATTCAGAACAATCACTACTATTATAATCGCAACAGGTCACATTTAGATCACTTGACCATTTAAGAGGATTCCACCAACATCCTTCTACTGTCATACCGTTCCCGTATTCTTCTTTACTGCCTCCTTCCTTGGCTACTGCTGCTTAAACAATCAAAATCAAGAACTTAGATCAAATATTCTTTTAGGACTGCTAGCCAGAGAGCTGACCAGGCTCCAGTTTGATTTGGTTTGATTTCTATGGCTGGATGCCCTTCCTAATGCATTTATACATACATACATGCACATACACAACCGACTTCTTTGAGTTTCTTTTTTCCAAATTCATTAGCAATGCATTGGTTGACTAAGGGCTATGGTAGTAAATGTCCAAGGTGCTCTGCAGTAGGACTGAACCTGAGACCATACGATTATAAAGCGAGCTCCTTAGCCACGCAGCCATGCCTGTGCCAATGCATAAAAAACTCTACTCCTAATTAAATTTGCTACTCTCACAATGTTTAACAGTGGTCAGTTCTAATGAGAAGCCATTGAAGTTCACAAGACTTTCACTTTAGTTTAATCGTTAACGATGTCCTTTGGGTAGTAATTTTATTTCTTCACTAATTATTATAATGTTTAAAAGAAGAGAAAAACTCTTTTAAGTAACTTTGTTGCTTTTTTTTATTTAAATATGTTTGTATTTGTTTCTTATTTTCCTTTATTTTTTAGTTTGTTTTTACTGATTTACTGTTAGTCTTCATATCTGGTTTGTTTTCATTATTCTCTTTTTTATAGTCTTTTCTGGGTTTTTTTTATATAAATTTTTCTTCTCATTTTATCTTCTTTTCATTATCCACTTTCTTTTTCATCACCCTTATCATTGATAGATTTTTTTGTTTCTCTCCCTCATATACATACATACATATATATACATATACATACATGCATATATATACATATGCATATATATATATATATATATATATATATGGTAGTTGTCTACTCCTTATGCAGGGTTTGACCACCTCCTGTACCTACACCTTAGAACCATCATGGCATCTGATGTGGCTTTTCAAACCAGGCAATGTTCTGAAAAGACACCTTCATAGATTACACTTTCAATATACACACACTATATATATATATATATATATATATATATATATATATATATATATATATATATGTATATATATATATATGCATACATGCATACATACATACATACATACATACATACTACATACATACATACACACATATATATATATATATATAATCTCCAATATTTTTGCTCCTTTTTTATACATTTTTATATTTATATATATATAATATATATATATATATATATATATATATATATACATGCATATATACATATATATAAGAAACAAATGTGTGTGTGTGTGTAAATATATATATATATATATATATTCAAGATAATGCTATGCCACTTCATAACAGTCCTTATTGTTCATATATATATATATATACATATATATATATAGAGAGAGAGATAGATAAATAGATAGATAGATATCACTGATTTGATATTTCTTTTTGTTGTTTTTGGCATCAGTCTGCTGATAAGCATTTCAACAACTTCAGATATTTACGTTAATTGGAGGAACAAATATGATGACAGATACATAAAGAGTTCTTCCTCCTCATCATCATAAGTATTGTCGTTGTCGTTATCATCATCATCATCATCATCATCATCCATGTTCCATGCTATAGTGAGTTGGATGGCTTGACAGGATGTGATGGGTTTTTAAGGACTGAATTGTGCTCTGCTGTCCGCTTTGGCGTGGTTTCTGCAGTTGGATGCACTTCCTAATGCCAATCATTTTACACCGTGTATTGGATTCTTTTTAAGTGCCGCCAGCACTAGTGAGGTTACTAGGCTGCTGCTCACAAGGTTATGAACCCCCAAGGGAGAGTGAGTCCTCTTTATTCCAGGGAATTAGGAGTTAAATTATATAAATGTGCTTGTGGTGATTGGTGGGGCAGATGGAAACTTGTTCTTGTAGAAGAGCTGTGTGGTTACTCACATTTAGCAGTGGAGGGAGAGATTAATCAGTATGAGCTGCAAAGAGTTCGTTAAGATGAAGTGTCCAGGTGGCCCTTCAAGGCAAGAGGTGAGTAGAAATGGGTTGGTGGGTGGGTGGATGGTTGTAAGATTGTAGGGGGGGGCAGGAGATGAGGGAATTGGTCTGGGAGGGGGGAGGTAGCCTGCATCTGTGAAGATTGGGTAGGGTTGAAGTGGGATGGCTGATGAGTCATGAATTGGAGAAGATACAGGGATGCAGAAGAGAGGTGTGGAGGCAGAGACAGGATAGTTAATGATGATACAGTTGACATGAGGAGGATGAGAAAAAGAGAGAGAAAGAAAGAGAGAGAGAGAGAGTGATGATAAGCTTAAAATAAATAAATGAATAAAAAAGTTTCGAAAAGCCAGGCCGTCTGATAACAAAAGATAAGACAGTCTGTCAGACAGACATTGAACTCAGTTTGACAGTAGCCAAGCAAATGGTTTAACCCTTTGGTTACTGTATTTCTGTTGAGATGCTCTGTGTTTCTTTCAATTAATTTTAAATATAACAAAGAATTTAGTAAAATAACTTTGTTATCATTCAGCTGGTGTTAGGAACATAAATTGTGACTAAGGTTTGGTGGAAGATTTTAATTCAAAACTTATGAAAACAAGACATTTGTACTACAGAGCCAGAGCTGGTTTCAGCCGGGTTGGTAATGAAAGGGTTAAACGCACCTCTACATTTGGGCAGATGCACATTAAAAGCAATTGGAAGAGTGTGGATTGAAGGAAATTTAGACTATTATTTCTAGCATATAGAGTGACCACATTGAGGTCTCCTCTTATCTCTTCTGCTGATTCTTAACCCTTTCGTTACCATATTTCTGTTGAGATGCTCTGTGTTTCTTTCAATTACTTTAAATATAACAAAGAATTTAGTAAAATAACTTAGTTATCATTCAGCTAGTGTTAGGAACATAAATTGTGACTAAGGTTTGGTGGAAGATTTTAATTCAAAACTTATGAAAACAAAACATTTGTACTACAGAGCCAGGGGCGGTTTCAGCTGGGTTGGTATTGAAAGGGTTAAAGACTATTAATTAGTAAACGAATGCTTCACTAAACCTTTAAAAAAATTTTCTTTTGAGCAGTTTAGGATGTATGTGTGCACTGTCTTAATGTGAAATATTAACCCTTTTCGTACCAACCTGTCTGAAACAGCTCCTTGTTTCTATGATGTAAACTTCCTGTTCTAAATTAAAACCTGTCATCAAAATTTCATGTTAATTTAGTTCAGACACCATCTTAAAACTGTTTTGATAATGACAGTTATTTTCCTATATTCTTCATTATTTTAAAAACTATTTGAAGGAAAGATATTGCATGTCTACTGAAATATAACAAATCTGAGATTAGCAAATGTTTGAAGCTGAATTTTGTCTGGCTGTGAAGAGAAAATTTGTTTGGGTTGTGTTGACATGAATGGACAGCTGAGACTGAAGGCAAAGAATGTGGTGAGTGATGAGTGAGTTGGATAATGAGTAAAGAAGATGTAGGAAAACTTTCTTGATGTGTTGCATCTGTTATTTTTGCTACTGGTTGTTGTTTGTTCCTTCTCGAGCCACACCTGGCTCATAAGGACAAGTTTCCTGGTTTCATTGGCGTATAGGTTCCCCACCTGGATGGGACGCTGGTCCATCACAGGTGAGGAAAAAGTGAGAGGAAGTTATGGTGAAAGAGTCAGCAGAAGTTTGCCATCGCCTTCTGCCGGAGCCACATGGAATTTAGGTGTTTCATTCACAAACACACATATCGTCCAGTCTGAGATTCGAACCCGTGATCCCTCGATCGCAAGTCTGCTGCTCTAACCACTACGCCATGTGCCTCCACTTTGCTACTGGTGATGAGTCTAAATTGTTTTGCTATTGCATGATACCAAACAGAGATTCCAGAAGGTCTCTGTTCTTGAAGGATGTGTCTGGTTGATAAGGAGGCCTTGTGACTGCATGAGACTGTGTTGGATGGTGACATCTTTGTGTGAGTGTGTATATGCATGTGTGTGTAGGTGTGTGTGTTTGCGTGTGTAATAAACGTGTGTGAGTGTTGGAAAACAGTGAATTCTTTAGACTTCGACTTGTATTTGACCAATACTGTGGATGCTTTCAGGAACGATAATCATTTACTAAATTTCTAAAAATATTAATATTTCGATTTTGGATTTGGTTTGCAAGATTCTTTATATGAGTTCGTGTATTGAAGCATATTCTGTTGTGTCTGGGGAGAGTCATTTTCTTTTTGTGCCTTATAATGTAACATACTCACCGGTAAAATTTCCACTTATTTCAATAGTCTTGACTCTTGTCAATACTCTTGAGTCAAGACTATTGAAATGGTTGCAAGACGCAACGAAAATTTTAGGAAAATAAAAATAAGAAAAAAGTGGAAATTTACCGGTGAGTGTGTTACATTATAAGGCACAAAAAGAAAATGACTCTCCCCAGACACAACTAAAAATATTAAAATTTGCAGAATCATCTAACCCATGATATGACAGCATTTCAAGACGTAAACACTTATATAGAAAGGAACAGTTCTGAAATAGCACAAAGTCAAAAAGAAGATAAATAGATTGTGCCATCCTATCTAGTCCAACCCAGCTCTGATAAACAAATAAGTAAAAACTTCGCTGGCTGTTGTTGAAGATAGAAATAAGATAAGATATGAAACATGAAGACCGTTGTATCAAACAACTGGCTGCTTTGTTTTCAACGTGGACAAAACAGTAACTTCTTTGGAAGACACCACCCTTTTGTAATCTTTTGCCTTTATTGGTTCTTTCAGTTTATAGAATTCTATCTTTGGTAGCACGAACTGCTGCTAGTCGGGACATGCAAAGTACTTCCTTGTTGTGCGCCTGATGGGTTAAAAGAAATTTCCTGTGCATCGTTTTAGATAGTCAGTCTTGTCCATCTTTTATTATTATTATTATTATTTTTTTGCACTGGTGGGGTTGTCTTGACATTCTGCTATCTGGATGATAACATGTAGCACGAACATGTTACATGTTATCTAGGCTAGTCAAAGGTGCAGGTGTGGATGTGAAGTTAAGGAGGTTGCTTACCAAGCACATGGTTTTGGGTTCAGTCCCACTACGTGGTACCTTGGGTGAGTGTATTTTACTTTAGATGTCGGCTGATCAAAGCCATTTGAGTGGATTTGGTATATGGAAACTGAAAGAAGCCTGTTGTTTGTGTGTGTGTATGTATACACATACACACTCACACACACACATATATATGGGTTGGGCGGTTTGACTGAAGACTGGCAAGCCAGAAGGCTGTACTGAGCTCCACTCTGATCTGGCAAAGCATCCAGCTGTAGAAACCTTGCCAGATCAGATTGGCGCCTGGTACAGCCTTCTGGCTTGCCAGTCCTCAGTCAAACCGTCCAACCCATGCCAGCATGGAAAGCGGACATTAAATGGACTAGGCTTTCGAAAAATAAGTCCCGCAGTTGATTTGTTTGATTTAAGGCAATACTCCAGCGTGGCCAGTCAAATGACTGAAACAAGTAAAAGAATGAAAGAATAATTCAAAGAGCAGATCCTTTTTCTTTTCTGTTTTCTGTTTCTCTACATTGAACCTTCCTGATTCCTTTTCTGTGGTAAACGTTTTTCAATCAAAGAATTAGCGTCACACCTTCCTGTTGTTCCCTTCCCCATGACCCTAAAAGTTACATTCTTCATGTTTAACCCTTTATCATTTAAACCAGCCATATCTGGTGAAAAAATATTCTACCTGTTTTATGTTCAGACTGGTCAGGTCTGGCCTTTCACACCTACCTACAATGTCATTGTAAAAATAAACAGTCATATCAAATCTCAAAGCTGTGAAATAATGCATGATAAATTCAAAACAATGTGAATAAATAAGCATTTCATTTGACAGAATAATTTGAATGTTAACGAGTTAATTAAGAAACCATTATTATTATTATCATAGTAGTAAACATATTTCATATATTTGTTATATTTCAGGAGGTGATACCCAGAGTAATTACAAGGCGAATTAAATTTTCTATCCCTGATTACTGCTGCAATTTTGTCAGTCTTTGCAAGGTATTAATATTTTTCTTCTAATTCTTTTTTTAAAAAAAAAAAAAGGAATTTTTTTGTGTGTATTTTAATTTTAATATATTAAGGTAGTGGGGCTCTGAAAGGGGTCTCAGGGAGTAGTGTCCCTGCCATCCTGATCTAGTTTTCCACCACATTTCTTAAAAATTATGGCAGAGGTCTTGATCTTGGGACCACTCATGTCTAGAAACTGAGGTTGGGGTAAGTAAGGGCATGCTCCCTGTAGAAAATCCAGCTCCAAAAGAGCCTCATGATAGCAAAGGAAGCCTTGGTCTTGGGACCACTCATGTTTAGAAACTGAGGTTGGGGCTAAGCAAGCGCATGCTCTCTGTAGAAAATCCAGCTTCAAAGATGCCTCATGATAGCAAAGGAGAATGGTCACCAGCCAGTCCAAAGGTTGGGGTGGTTTGCGCCTGCCTGCCTCAGTTGCTATGGCATCGAGGTAGATCCGGCCACCTCTGTTAATGAGGACAAAAACCTGGATTTAAAACACTGGATGATGATGATGAAGGTAAGGTGGTGAGCTGGTAGAATCGTTAACACACCAGACAAAATGCTTAAGAGCGTTTTGTTTGTCTTTACATTCTCCTGAAGTTGACATGGCTTTTCATCCCATTCAGGGGTTGATAGAATAAATACCATTTGAGCACTGATATACCCACAACAAAAAATTGCTGGCCTTGTGCCAAAACGTGAAACCATTATTATTATTATTATTATTGAGTGAGAGAGCAGTGCATGCCATCAAACTGACACTAGGGTAAAATATACGAAGCCCAGTATACCCATCATGACTACCCGTATGTGTGTGTGTGTATATGTTTGTGTGTGTGTGTTTGTCCCCCTAGCATTGCTTGACAACCGATGCTGGTGTGTTTACATCCCCATAACTTAGCGGTTTGGCAAAAGAGACTGATAGAATAAGTACTAGGCTTACAAAGAATAAGTCCTGGGGTTGATTTGCTCGACTTAAGGCAGTACTCCAGCATGGCCACAGTCAAATGACTGAAACGAGTAAAAGAGTATATTTTTTATATTTTCGAATTGATAAACGATGTACATGTTCTGCCATTGGTTTGTTATTCTATTTAGAGCAAAAATGTTAGCTTGTGGTGTCAATGGAGTGTCAGCTTGCTGACACATGAGTCAATGGTTTGTATCCTGTCCACTATCAGGCTTCATGCCTGGAAAAAGGCATTTAGCTCTCACTAATTCAGACCACCTAGCTTTATACGTGTGCCATGGAAGAGGCTACGGAACAGAGCTCTTTGTGGATGTAGAGATGTAATGTATAATTAATAAGCATTACAACAGTTTGCTGTGCAAAACTGAAATCATCATCATCGTTTAATATCCGCCTTCCATGCAGGCATGGGTTGGATGGTTTGACAGGAGCTGGTCAGCTGGAGCCTGAAGCAGACTTCTGTGTCTGTTTTGGCAGGGTTTTTATGGCTGGATGCCCTTCCTAACACAAACCACTCTGCAGAGTGGACTCAGTACCCTTTATGTGGCGCAAGTACTGGCAAGGTCAGTTTGGCATGGATTTTACTGCTGGGTGCCCTTCCAAATGCTAACCACTTTACAGTGTGGACTGGATGCTTTTTAAGTGGGCCCCAGCACTAGCAGGGTCACCAAGTAACTTGAAATCTTACAAACCTGAAGAAAATTATAGAAAGATATTCTTGTGTTGTCTTCCTTGAGTTGCACTTACTGTAAAGATGTTTTCCAGATAATGAATAGGTCTTTATGTAGTGGCTGAACTAACTAGAAATAGCAATCAAATTTCCTATGCAGAGGGACTGAACCCAGAACCATGTGGTTGCAAAGCGAACTTCTTAACCACTTAACCACACAGCCTTGACTGTGTCTATATTTATTAAGCATTTTTTCTATTTTCATTTAAGAAAAATGGAAATTAGTAAAATAAAAAACTTGTGTCATTTTTATTCTTTAAATATAATTTTGCTTCGTTACTTGAATATTTTTCTTGTAAATCCAGATAAGAAATACCTAATAATCATCAGGTGTTATCTGAAACACTTCATTATCATTCGATGGTTTTTCTATCATTTCATGGTGATTAGACCAAAATTTACTTCGCTAGATTTAGGTGAAAGTTCATCAATTTATTTAAACTTTTTTTATAATTATAATGGCATTCTCTTTTTGTGTCCTTTGTATCTTTTTCTTTTCAGAAACACTGACGTTGATTTATCCCTATATATATATATATATATATATATATATATATATATATATATATATATATATATATAATAATAATAATAATAATAATAATAATAATAACATTAGGGAGTATAACTCCAAACTTACAGGGAAAAATTCAATTTAGTATTAAATCAAATTTCCCGGTATAAATATATAAATTAGAGATAAAACCACTATTATGCAACTCAAACATTGAAAAGATCTCAAAAAGTATAAAAATGAATGATCAATATATAATATATTAATTAAAAAATATATTATATTAATTAATATATTATATATTGATCATTCATTTTTATACTTTTTGAGATCTAGTTATATGTTATATGTTTTATAAAAATATATATTATTTGTTATTTATGTATTGGTTTATGTCTATCAATGTTTGAGTTGCATAATAGTGGTTTTTTCTCTAATTTATATATATATATAATATATATATATATATATATATATATATATATATATATATATATATATAATAATATCAAACATTATCATTGAGTTAGAAAACAGAGAGATCTAATGGATATACAAATTGATTTATTAATTACTTAACATAATCACCTGCAATTGTTTCATTTCACAAACAAAATCACAATTGCGAAACATTAATTTTGTTTGTGAAATGAAACAATTGTAGGTAAATATGTTAAGTAATTGATAAATCAATTTGTATCCATTAGATCTCTCTCTGTTTTCTAACTCGATAATAACATTTGATGAATTATGATGTTTTATATAATGTATTCATTGAAGAAATATCTCTTCAAAATACAATATATTAAACCAGTTATCTTGGATAAAATATCTCTATAAGAGGTTTAAATATCCTCATTGTGGCTATATATATATGTATACAACAATTGTTATTCACATGTGTATATCTTTCTGAGGAATTTTCTGATATTGATTTCCTATAATTAATAATAATATATTATTAAAAAAAATATACATATATATATAATCGCTCGTATTAAATATATAAATACTTTAATAGTATTAATACTTTGATACAATCGAGCACTGAATATAAATTCAGTATATAATATTCTCATTGAATATATTTAACTAAAGATTTATATATATATGTGACCGTGTGTGTATTGTTGGCGATTTTTGTCCTCCGTCTTCCCTTCCTTGGATCTTTCCTTTTCCTATGTTTCTGACGAAGAGCTCCGCTCGGAACGTTAAATCCTCCTTCTTTCTTTCCTTTCCTGAGCATCCAATAACACTATACTTGTTCCATGTCTCGCGTTGTTGTGTTTTCTCTTTGTGTTTTTATGTTTGGTTTAACTTTATATACATATATATATATGTATGTATATACATATATATATATACGTACATGTTCAGGCCCCTCTCTCTCTCTCCTTCTCTCACTCTCTCTCTCTCTCCTCTCTCTCTCTCTCTATATATATGTATATATATTATATGTTTTTTATATATATGATAAGGGTATTATCTCTGTAGACTGTACATCTTAACATTATCTACAATGAAATCACAAACATGCATATTAGTAAACAGTGATTGGTGTGAATTTGTACTAGTTATATGTTATATTATATTTGCAATACTTACATTATCTACATATACCTTCATATGCTGTGGCAAATCTGTTCACAACACTATCAGATCACAATAAATAGTTTGTTTTATACACTTAGATTTAATCAGAAGTATGTTCACCAGTTTTAGTCAATATATTTGGCCAAGCCTTTTCGGAAGGACCAGTACAAATTATTAAACCTTATTAAAGGAATGAAATTTTAAGTTTATTGTTTTATTGTTTTACCTGTTTCCGTTATTTGACTGCGGCCATGCTGGAGCTTATTCGTTTAAACCTAGTACTTATTCTATTGGTCTCTTTTACCAAACCACTAAGTTACGGGGACGTAACACCATCATGAGTTGTCAAACAAAGTTGGGGGGACAAACGGAGACACACACACATGCATATACATACATATATATACCTTGGGCAAGTGTCTTCTACTATAGCTTCAGGCCAACCAAAGCTTTGTTAGTGGATTTGGTAGACAGAAACTGAAAGAAGCCCATCGTATATATATATATATGCAAGTGTGTATATATTTGTGTGTGTCCAACATCGCTTGACAACCAACGCTGGTATGTTTAAGTCCCCTTAACTTAGCGGTTCAGCTAAAGAAACCGATAGAATAAGTACTAGGCTTACAAAGAATAAGTCCGGGGGGGGGGCGGTGCTCCAGCATGGCCGCAGTCAAAATGACAGATACCAGTAAAAGAGTAAAAGAACTGGTTATATTTAAAATTAATTGAAAAAAAACACAGAGCATCTCAAAATAAGTAGAGCAATGAAAGGGTTAAATGGTGATGATGAGATAGATGGTGGTGATGATGATGATGATGATGATGATGAGTGAGTAATAATCACATGCCAGTACTTCTCAAGACTGGTGTTAGAACTGGTAATGTCCATTCTTGGGTGTCATTCTTCTAGTGCATGTCTAGTTCAACATTCAGACTTTGGTTGGTCAAGAGGAAACAATTGAACTTCACTGTAGCCTAAGGTTTTGTGTACTTCTAAGACAATCCCAGTTAACCAGGACTGTCCTGTGTTACAAATGTCAGGCAGTGACCCATGAAATAAATATGACCTACATTTCGAACACATTTTTGTGTGTTGTTTAACCCTTTCGTTACTGTATTTATTTTGAGATGCTCTGTGTTTCTTTCAATTACTTTAAATATAACAAAGAATTTAGTAAAATAAATTAGTCATTATTAAGCTAGTGTTAGGAACATAAATTGTGACTAAGGTTTGGTGGAAGATTTTAATTTAAAACTTATTTAAACAAGACATTTGTACTCAGAGCCAGAGCTGGTTCCAGCCGGGTTGGTAACGAAAGGGTTAAATGCACCTCTACATTTAGGCAGATGCACATTAGAAGTACTTGGAAGGGTGTGGATTGAAGGAAATTTCGGCTATTATTTCTAGCATATAGTGACCACATTGAGGTCTCTTCTTATATCTTCTGCTGATTCTTAACCCTTTCATTACTGTATTTATTTTGAGATGCTCTGTATATCTTTCAATTACTTTAAATATAACAAAGAATTTAGTAAAATAAATTAACTATCGTTCAACTAGTGTTAGGAACATAAATTGTGACTAAGGTTTGGTGGAAGATTTTAATTCAAAACTTATGAAAACAAGACATTTGTACTCAGAGCCAGAGCCGGTTTCAGCCAGGTTGGTAGCGAAAGGGGTTAACCCTTTAGCATTCAGACAACTCTGTCAAATGCAATGTTTATTTATTCACATTGTTTAACCCTTTCTTTGCCATATTTATTTTGAGATGCTCTGTGTTTCTTTCATTTACTTTAAATATAACAAAGAATTTAGTAAAATAACTTAGTTATCATTCAGCTAGTGTTAGGAACATAAATTGTGACTAAGGTTTGGTGGAAGATTTTAATTCAAAACTTATTTAAACAAGACATTTGTACTCAGAGCCAGAGCCAGTTTCAGCCAGGCTGGTAACGAAAGGGTTAATTATAGAATGGGATAAACAAAGAAAATACTATATCAAGCATAAACAGATTTGAACTTGGAAATATAAATCAATGAATCCCCAAAATTTGCATTTTCTTATTTTTCTTGTTGAGCCATAGGACTCATAAGGCCAGCTTCTCCCTTTCCATGGTGTGTAAGTGACCGAAATCCTATCGTTCTTCTGAATGACCAGTTCATTGGAAGATTCACAATCAGCGATTTTGAAAAAAGGGGACAAGTTGATGACATCAACCCTCGCTAGTATTTGACTGCTACTGTGTTTTATCAACCCCGAATGGATGAAACATAAAGTTGACCTTCGTGGGGTTTGAACTCAGAATGTCTCAGAATGTAAAGAGCCTGAACAAATACTGCTAAGCATTTTGCCTGATGTGCTAACAGTTCTATCCATTTGCCACTTTCTCTATCATTCAAATGTCCATAAAAATGAAAAAGAACCAAAAATCTTTCCAGCCCCTCTTGCCACCAATAACTCCCGTCCCTCTTATAAAACGCAGTTGATTACATCAACCCTAGTACTTGACTAGTGCTTATTTCAGCAACCCTCTATGCAATAATAGGTCTAAATATAAATTTTGGTTTATAAATATTCAAAAGAAAATGTAGAAAATAGAGATAATTTTATATATGTATGTATATATACACACATCTAAATTAGAAAAAAAACACCTTTTATCAATTCAATAATGAAAATTTAAGTTATACCATTTAGAAAAATTACATATCATAAAAAGATTAAATATAAGATAAAACATATAACGATGATTAAGTAATTTGCAAAATAATAAATAAAATGTATATAATTGGTAGAATGTGAAATTTGATTTAGTATTTCTAAATTGAAAATTTCCCTTAAGTTTGGAATAATATTCCCTCATATTATATATAAATATATATATATATAATATATATATATATATGTGTGTGTGTATATATGTGTATATATATATATATATATTATATATATATATATATATATATATATATGTATATATATATATATTATACACATATATATGACAGGCTTCTACACAGTTTCCATTTACCACATTCACTCATAAGGCATTGATTGACCCAGGGCTATACAAGATACTTGCCCAAGGTGTTACACTGTGGGACTGAACTCAAAACCACATGGTTGCAAGGTGAGTTTCGTAACCACATGGCCATGCCTGCACCTATGCAGATTGAATAACTAAATGACTGAAGCAAGTTGTATTTTACACAAACTGAACTTTACCCCAGATTATCTTAATGCTAATCTGTGGAACTTGCAAGAAACTGCATCAAAAGGAATCTTTCAAGGAGTGTATATACTTAAGGAAACAAACCGGCAGGTATGTACAGGTGCATTGTAGATCTGCTTAGAGAACCGGGATTAGAAGGAAAAGAAAGGATATTAGATCTGAGAAATGTGCTGGTCTTTCGTTAGTCTTGAGATGTTGTTTTAAAGAAATACATTTCAGATATGTTTTGCGTTCTTTTTTTTAAAAAAAAAACACTTTTTATTTTAAATAAAATAAATAAAAAGTGTTTTCTAAACTTAGTTGAATAACTTGCTTTAACAAATATGAATAATAATATTGGAATGTTGGAGAAGATCTTGTCTCTAATAACAATGGCTGAGCAGATATAAAGACAAATCGTTCCTGTCTGAATGGTTGCTTTGATTTCTGTTGGATATTTTCAATAACAGTGCTTGTCTGTCACTTAAAGGTAAAAATGTTTTGTCATTTGTTGCTTGAAGAGCTATTTTCTTCCTGCTTTTTTGTGTGTGTCTGAAAGCGGTTCATATCTCTTATATAAAATCCATTCTGTCTATCTGTGTGTGTTTGTGTGGCTTCTAGGATCTCGGGCATCCTCCATCCGATTGTGCTCAAATTTGATATGTAGATACCAACAGTATCAGGGTGTGTATAAGTCTTGAAAAAATTACAAAAATCGATTCCAGGTGAGAATGCGATCGATAAAGCCGTTTTTGTCCTGCTTTTCTTCCGTCAACCTGTACATAACTGCACCTTCCATTTTTTGTTGTTTTTGCACTGCTTAAAGGCACATTTCTTTCCTGCCAAGCTTACTATTTAAACCATGTTTGTGTTCTCCCAGTCAACAGCCTTATCATTACTGGTACTTTAAACTCTTCGGTTGCATATTTGTGTGAATAAAATCGTTTTTCTTTGGAATAGAAAAAAAGTCTATCTTTATTTCTTCTTTTGCTGGTGTCTCAAATTTAGGTTAAATCAGTGTTTGCTCAAAGGGGAGGCTTATGGGACGGTCGGACAAGTTGTTTTGAGAAAATTTGGTTTAAATGTTTGACAACTCAGCACAGTCCATTGGACGGGGGTGCGTTTTGCTCGTATTAAAATAAATTGCTAGTATGCGAATAGTTTTCACTGAAAAAACCCCCCCAAAACTCTGATACAGAGAAGAAACATATTTGTCTTGTTGAGTTGATCTGAAATGTGAATTCAATGAGTTTTATTGGGGTTGTATATGTGTTGTTGGCAAAGGCTGTAATGATGGTCATTAATGCAAATAAACTTAGTGGAGGTAATATTAAAAGTATATTAACATAATTGCTGCTTCATCTTGTCCTTAGCTCGAAATACTAAAGGAAGTCGGTCCAATGTCAGTTAGTAGCACTAGCTGAAGTTCATGGGCTAATTTTTTGCTGACTTCATGTTGAATTGCTGCAGAATAAGAAACTGGGTCGACCGCTCTAGCTTTAGGTCATCAGGTCAAGAGTGATAATTATTTTGAAGGTAATTAATTTTATATGTGAGATAATGTACAAGTCTTCACACACATCTGTGCACACACATATAGAAGAAGACTGTCTGAATTTTATATAACGTTTTTCCTTTCACTACCACCATAGCTACACGTCCCTACATTTTCTACAGCAACCGTAGGTGAAGTGCTTGAGTTGGCTACTTGAATTGTCTCACGACATCTCATTGGTTTACATTATACTTTTGAGTGGTGCAACCCTTTTTATTATTTATCCATTCTATTATTATTATTATTATTATTATTATCATCATTATTATTAATATTATTATTATTATTATTATTATTATTATTATTATTTGTTAGCAGTACTCTAATTTAGGTTTTCTTTTGCTATTTTGAAGTATTTAGTCTGCTGAGCAGCCACACCCTTTTACTTAAAAGTGTTTCATTTCATTATGATTCACCATCCGAGTGTGATCGTCGACAGAGCGGCTAACCGGCTCCCATGCCAGTGGCACATAAAACTGCACCATTCAAGTGTGATCGTTACCAGCATCGCTTTACTGGCATTTGAGCCCCGTGCTATTAGGATGCTAAGAGCACCATCTGAGCATGATCGTTGCCAGAGCGGCTAACTGGATTCTGTGCCAGTGGCTCGTAAAACGCACCATTCAAGCGTGATCGTTACCAGCGTCGCCTTACTGGCACTTGTGCCGGTGGCATGTGTAAAAAGATTCGAGCGAGGTCGTTGCCAGTACTGCCTGACTGGCCCCCGTGCCAGTGGCACATAAAAAGCACCCACTACACTCTCGGAGTGGTTGGCATTAGGAAAGGTCTCCAGCTGTAGAAACTCTGCCAGATCAAGATTGGAGCCTGGTGTAGCCATCTGGTTCGCCAGTCCTCAGTCAAAATCATCCAACTCATGCTAGCATGGAAAGCAGACGTTAAACGATGATGATGATGATGATTTGTTAGCAGTACTCTAATTTAGGTTTTCTGTTGCTATTTTGAAGTATTTGGTCGGCTGATCAACCACGCCTTTTTACTTACAAGTGTTTCATTTCATTATGATTCATAAATAACTGTGATATCATATAAATGATCCTCTGTTATATCTGATATAAATTCCATTACCTACATGCTTACTTTGTGAATTCTTTCTTCAAAGATGCAAAAACAAAAATCCAAAAGAAAAAAAAAGAATGTGAAAAACGGACAAAATACCGCCAAGCATTTTGCCCAGTGTGCTAACGATTCTGCCAGCTCACCACCTCAATGTGAATAATTATAGCTTTTGTTTCGTTTTTGGATTTGGTTTGCAAGATTCTTTATATGAGTTCGTGTGTTGAAGCATATTCTGTTGTGTCTGGGGAGAGTCATTTTCTTTTAGTGCCTTATTATTTAACACACTCACCGGTAAAATTTCCACTCATTTTTTTTTTTTTTTTTCTAAAGTCAAGTCTATTGAAAAGGTTGCAAGACGCAAAGAAAATTTTAGAAAATAAAAATAAGAAATAAGTGGAAATTTACCAGTGAGTGTGTTAAATAATAAGGCCCTAAAAGAGAATGACTCTCCCCAGACACAACAGAGATATAGCTTTTGTATTTTATTACAAGGCCAGACTTTTCAAAAGAGCGGGTGGAGTACACAGCCAATTTCGTGGACCCCAGTGTTCAACTGGTATTTATTGTATTGAACCTGAAAGGCTGAAAGGCTAAGTTGACCTCGGCATAATTTCAATTCAGAGCATGCAGACAAATGAACAACTGCCAAGCACTTTGCCTGGTGTGTTAATGATTCTACCTGTTTACCACTTTCTTTAAATGATTAACTTTTGTCAGTGGCTGACACAAAAGAGTAAAAAGCTGGATTGGCACATTACCTACTTATTCTATAAATCCCACCCCCAGTTTTTATTTATTCGTTTCTTTCAGTTGAAATCAAACATGGAATAATGCAACTTCATGCATGACTGACTGTGGTATGTTTTTCAGATTAGTAAAAAGTTATGAAATTTTACTGTATATTTTATTGTACAGTGGTTACGGTTGACAAAATGTTTTGCAGGTTGAATGTTGGGTAGCACAAAGCTAGCAAACTATATAACACCATCAACAGACTATACAATAAACATTATATAACTAATATGATTTAAAAGGCAGTGAGCTGGCAGAAATGTTAGCACACCAGGTGAAATGCTTAGTGGTATGTCGTCTGCTGTTATGTTCTGAGTTCAAATTCCACCGAGGTCAACTTTGTCTTTCATCCTTTCGGGGTTGATTAAATAAGTAACAGTTATGCACTGGGGTTGATATAATCGTCTTAATCCATTTGTTTGTCCTCTCTGTATTTAGCCCCTTGTGGGTAGTAAAGAGATAGGTATTTCTTCTGCTTTATGTTCTGAGTTCAAATTCCACCGAGGTTGACTTTGCCTTTTCATCTTTTCAAGGTCAATAAATTAAGTACCAGTTGTGTACTGGGGTTGATCTAATCAACTGCCCCACTCCCCAAAATTTCAGCCCTTGTGCCTAGAGTAGAAGGGATGGTTGTGTGGTAAGAATTTTGCTTCCCAACAAGATGGTCCTGGGTTCAGTCCCACTGCACAGCACCTTGGGCAAGTGTCTTCTACTGTAGCCTCTGGTTGACCAAAGCCTTGTCAGTGGATCTGGTAGACGGAAGCTGAAAGAAGCTTGTCATATGTGCGTGAGTGTGTATATGTATGTTTATATCTATGTGCGTGTTTATCCTCCAGCATTGCTTGGCAACCGGTGTTGATGCATTTACCTCCTCATAACCTAATGGTTCGGCAAGAGAGACTGATAGAATAAGTACCAGACTTTATATATGAGTAACCCATATCTATCCCTGGTTGCATTTTCGTAATGCAAAACCTGCTCGTTTGGACATGAACTCACCGGGAAGCATCTGACTAAGTATACGAAATGTTCAGAAGATAATCGACACAGTTGCATATTGTCCTTCTCTTCCAGATTGTGAAAGCTTACCATAACATCATCATCATCATTATTATCGTTTAACATCCGCTTTCCATGCTAGCCTTGGTTGGATGATTTGACTGAGGACTGGCGAACCAGATGGCTGCTTTAGGCTCCAATCTTGATCTGGCTCCAATCTTGAGTTTCTACAGTTGGATGCCCTTCCTAACGTCAACCATTCCAAGAGTGTAGTAGGTGCTTTTACGTGCCACCGGCACGGGGACCAGTCAGGCAGTACTGGCAACGACCTCACTCAAATGTTTTTTCATTTGCCGGTAAGGCGACACTGGTAACAATCACGCTCGAATGGTGCCTCTTACATGCCACCGGCTTGGAAGCCAGTTAGCCACTCTGGCAACAATCATGCTAGGATGGTGCTCTTAGCACCCTACTAGCACGGGGCACAAGTGTCAGTAAGGCGACACTGGTAATGATCATGCTTGAATGGTGCCTTTTATGTGCCACCAGCACAGAAGCCAGTTAGCCGCTCTGGCAACGATCACGCTCGGATGGTGCTCTTAGCACCCTGCTAGCATGGGGCACAAGTGCCAGTAAGGTGACGCTGGTAACGATCACACTCGAATGGTGCCTTTTACGTGCCACCGGCACAGAAGGCAGCTAGCCACTCTGGCGATGATCACGCTCAGATGGAGCTCTTAGTGCTCCACTAGCATGGAGAACAAGTGCCAGTAAGGCGACGCTGGTAACGACCACGCTCGAATGGTGCCTTTTACGTCCCACCAGCTCGGAAGCCAGTTAGCCGCTCTGGCAACGATCACGCTCAGATGGAGCTCTTAGTGCCCCACTAGCATGGAGCACAAGTGCCAGTAAGGCGACGCTGGTAACGATCAATCTAAATTCAGTGAAATTTTAAGAGTTCATTCTTTTATAATGATATATGGGTTAAAAAAAATAAGTACTGGAGTGAGTTCATTAACTAAAACTTCTTCAGGGCAGTGGCCCCAGGAGGACAGCAATCTAAAGACTAAAACAAGTAACAAAGAAAGAAAAAAAATAAAGCATAAATAGATATTATAACAATTAGGTTGTCTGTCTGTTTGCGGTCGCATACATGACATAGCATTGAAGTAGGAGGTAGTCAAATAACAAATAGAGAGTGGAGGTGTGAGTGAGGTATAACACGAGTCATAAATTTCCCTCTTATACTTAACCCGTTTGTGCCCAAATTTGTTTATTTAATTTATTAACAAAAATCTTTTTTTATACAACTTTATCTAAATGTACAAAAAACATTTTATTACTGTATTTGAATTGAGCAAAACACTTCATTTCACGTTGCTCCAGTCCACTCAGCTCGCAAAAGTGAGTAATGCTGCAATGGATTGGTGTCCCGTCCAGCTGGGGAACAGATACGCCATAGAAACTGAGAAACCGGGCCCATGAGCCTGGCTAGGCTTTAAAAGGGAGCATTTATTAATTTTTTTTACTGTATTTGAAAGATATTCTAGTCTTGATGACTAATTAAAGGTATCTCAGAAAAATACAGGTGTTGCAGTAAAATAGTGGATTAACCTTCTGGTCCTTGAAAAAGAAGAAAAAGGGCCATGGGTGCTAATGGGTTAATACAGTAATATATTGTGTATTATTCTTTTATTCTTTTACTTGTTTCGCTCATTTTACTGTGGCTATGCTGGAGCACCGCCTTTAGTCGAACAAATCAACACCAGGACTTATTCTTTGTAAGCCTAATGGGGACGTAAACATACCGTCAGTGGTGGTCAAGCAATGGTGGGGAACAAACACACACACAAATACACACACACTCATACATATATACAACGGGCTTCTTTCAATTTCCGTCAACCAAATCCAGTGCAAAATCACCTCCCTCTGACAAGTCATCCTAACGAGACGTCTGCCTCGGCTGGGTCATGCCCTCCGTCGTCAACCAGGAGAATTCATCTACGAAGCAATTGCCCCAGCTCCCCTTCAGGGTTGGCGAAAGCGATGTGGTGGACAATGAAAAACCTGGCTGATTAGAGTCAAGGCTGATCTGGAACCCAACCTAGGCCCCCATATCTACGGCATTCGCCGCTGGAATAAGGAGTGGTTGGAGATCACGCGGTTGTTAGCCTCAAATCGCCAGGTCTGGTCGGCGTTTGTGAGAGATGCAGCATTGAGGATGAATGAAGCCAGCTCAACCCACCCCGGGTGAATGCTGTCTCAAGAAGAACCAAATCCACTCACAAGGCTTTGGTCGGCCTGAGGCTATAGTAGAAGGCACTTGCACAAGGTGCCACACAGTGGGATTGAACCCAGAACCATGTGGTTGGTAAGCAAGCTACTTACCACACAACCACTACAGCATATTCTCAAAATTAAGAAAAGAATTTAATATTTAATGTCATTTGAAGAGATGTATTTATTCTCATTAATTAACGAAGCTCGTCAGTTTTGACAACGCTGGTAGACTAGTTTTATTACGAATGTCAGTCTTATCACATGTGCCATACATGTGTAAGTTGGAGAAATCTGAGAAAATGGCTTCTTTCTTTGTTTTTTTTCAACCATTCCTGACTTCAGTTACCGTCATCACCGCCACCGTCATCATATTATGTCTGTTTTCCATGCTGGCATGAGTTGGACACATGCATACATATATGCACACACACACACAGATACATACACATATATTGACATATATATGTGTGTATGTGTGTATATATATATGTGTATGTGTGCATATATGTGTCTGTGTATACATATATACATATATATGTATATATATATATATGTATATATATATATATATATATATATATATATATATATATATATGTGTGTGTGTGTGTGTGTGTGTGTGAGTATATGTATATATATATGTATATATGTGTGT
>NC_043007.1:21506457-21511457 GCF_006345805.1 Octopus sinensis
TGTAACTTAGTGGTTCGGCAAAATAGACTCATAGAATAAGCACTAGGCTTACAAAGTATAAGTTCTGAGGTTGATTTGCTCGACTAAAGGCAGTGCTCCAGCATGACCACAGTCAAATGGCTGAAACAAGTAAGTTGAGGTTTACATTGTTTCTCCTAAAATTACCTGAAGAAGGGACCCTAAGTTCAAAATATTGAAATACAAGACAGAAGGAACAAACTATTGGCTTGTATTATTTCCTGTAAGTCACATTGTGTGTGTGTGTGTGTGTGTGTCCTGCCACCCTCTGCTTAGCAACTGGTGTCGACTTATTTATACTCCTGAAACTTAGCAGTCTATTAAAAGAGACCAATGTAATAAGTACCGGCATCGATTTGCTTGATTAAACCTTTCAAGGCAGTGCCCCAGCATGGCCACAGTGCAATGACTGAAACAAGCAAAAAAAAATAATAATAAAAGGGAAAAGGAAGCTCTGAATATCAGATTACAATCTTATAAAACACACCTGTGTTTCTTACCCCCTGCTTTGCTTACAGCAGTGAATCATTTGCACCTGTTGTGCCAAACGAATGGTTATTAAATGACCGTGAAAATATCTTGTAAACTGACTCCTTGGTTGGTTCTCCTCTTCTTCATCACATCCTTTCTTTGCAACCCCTTCAGGATGAGTCACTTTGAGGAGTTTAACAATTATGAAGGGATTAAAACTTTGCCAACAAAGGAATTTCACCTCATCGTCATCATCATCATCATCATCATTGCCCTCACCATCATCATTGTCAGTATCATCACCATTATCATCATCATCACCATCACCATCATCACCATTATCATCACCATCATCCTCATCACCATCTTCACCACCACCATCATCACCATTATCATCCTCATCACCATCATCACCATCATCATCACCATCATCACCACCACCACCACCACCATCATCATCACCACCACCGTCATCGGATATTAAAAATGATGACAACGACGACGATGATGATGATGATGATTATAGATTTATCAGTGTAGGCATGGCTATGTTGTTAAAAAGTTCATTTTCAACTCACATGCTTCTAGGTTCAATCTCACTGCCCAACACCTTTAGAAAGTGTTGTCTGTTGTAACCTTGGTTGGCAACGCCAAGAACTTTTGAGAGAAAATTGCTTTGCTGGAGTTGTGTGGAAGCTTGTCAATTGATGTGTATCAGTTTTTAGGAGAGTGTGCAGGGTTCATTGTTCTGTTCAGCACTACCACCTGACTCTTGCACCTGACTCTACCGCCTGACTCTTGCACCTGACTCCTGCACCTGACTCTACCACTAGGCTCTTTTGGTCCATTTAGCAGAGTTCATTCTGGTACGAACATTCAACATAGACTCCAGTCTGAGGATAACTCATGAGTCATAGTTCCTTTCTCCCCACCATTGTCTGAGTCACTGCCAAAAAAATTATTTTAATTGAAAAAAAAATAAATAAAAGTAAAAAATGAAAATAATAAAAATAAAAAAGGGTACTGGCTCTGACTAAGCTATTAAGAAAATGAAAAAAAAAAGGCCCCAAAACTAATAAAAAATGAATTGTGAATGAGTGATTATTTTTAGACTTAGCCTTGTAAAGAAAAAAAAATATGTAATTAATATCTCAAGAATATACATTTTCTTATTTTGTATATGATGACCTAGTAAGTATAATGAAGCATTGTTCTGTTTCTGGCCAGCAAAAGGTGTTACAAGGAGCCATATATTTTCTTTCTTCGTAAAGAATGTCTTGCATGCTGTAAATTTTTGACTGAATAAAAATTGAGCCAACGACGGAGCCTTTATTTGGTTACATGACCTGATAGAAATGAGAGATTAATCTCCGTTGAACCTCGCCCCTATCAGATTTGGCAAAAAAAAATTAGAAAAAAAAAAAAAGAAAAAAAAGATGCTTGGATAATGTTGTCCCAGGCAGACAAGGCTGGAATGCCTTTGATTTGGGTTGATTTGGGGGCTAGGGTTATACAACATCATCATCATCATCTTCATCGTTTAATGTCCGCTTTCCATGCTAGCATGTGTTGGACGATTTGACTGAGGACTGGCAAACCAGATGGCTGTACCAGGCTCCAGTCTTGATCTGGCAGAGTTTCTACAACTGGATGCTCTTCCTAATGCCAACCACTCCGAGAGTGTAGTGGGTGCTTTTACATGCCAGTGGCACGAGGGCCAGTCAGGCGGTACTGGCAACAGCCACGCTCAAATGGTGTTAAATGACATTCTACCATCTTAGAAAAGGAAAAGAACATATTGGATGATGTAATTCCAGGTTCAGTTATCATCATCATCATCATCATCATCATCATTGTCATTTAACGTCCGCTTTCCATGCTAGCATGTGTTGGACAATTTGACTGAGGACTGGCGAACCTCATGGCTGCACCAGGCTGCAATCTTGATCTGGCAGAGTTTCTACTGCTGGAAGCCCTTCCTAATGCCAACCACTCCGAGAGTGTAGTAGGGCCAGTCAGGCAGTACTGGCAACGGCCACGCTCAAATGCTGCTTTTTATGTGCCACCTGCACAGGAGCCAGTCCAGCGGCACTGGCAATGACCTCGCTTGAATGTTTTTTCACGTGCCACCAGCACTTCAATATTTTAATCTTATTTGTTAAATTATTATTTTAGATTGTGTGTGTGTGTGTGTATCATCACCACCACCACCATCATCATCATCATTTGACATCCGTTTTCTATGCTGGTATGGGTTGGATGGTCTGACTGGTAAGGCCAGGGGTCCACACCAGGATCCATGGTCTGTTTTGGCTTGGTTTCTACAGCTTGATACCCTTCCTTCCTAATGTCAACCACTTTACAGAGTGTACTCTCACTCTGTCTTCCTGTTTCTGTCGTACCTGTATTTCAAAGGGAGCCAGCCTTGTAACACACTGTGTCACGCTGAATCTCCCTGTGAACTACGTTAAGGATACACGTGTCTGTGGAGTGCTCAGCCACTTGCATGTTAATTTCATGAGCAGGCTGTTCCGTTGATTGGATCACCTGGAACCCTCGTCGTCATAACTGACGAAGTGCCATGATATATATATATATATATATAAGGATAAGATCGTTAATTTAAATATCGATCTTATCAAGTGGCCAGCATGGGAATAAAAACCTTCAAAGGTAATAATTATTATTAAAATTATAATTTAGGGTATCAAAGAGATACCAACACGCTGGAAATAGCAGCTAAAGCTTGACTCTAAAACTACATTTAATGTTCTCATACAGCACCAGGAGAGAAGACAAAATGACAAAATAAACTAGCAAAACTTTTGCTAGTTTAGAGTCAAGTTTTGGCTGCTATTTCTAGCGTGGTGGTATCTCTTAGATACCCTAAATTATAATTTTATATGTGTGTGTGTGTGTGTGTGGTGTGTTATATGTAGAAGAATATATATGTATATATAGGTGCAGGAGTGGCTGTGTGGTATGTAGCTTGTTTACCAACCACATGGTTCCGAGTTCAGTCCCACTGTGTGGTACCTTGGGTAAGTGTCTTCTACTATAGCCTCGGGCTGACCAAAGCCTTGTGAGTGGATTTGGTAGATGGAAACTGAAAGAAGCCCGTCGTATATATGTATATATATGTGTGTGTCTGTGTGTTTGTGTGTCTGTGTTTGTATCCCTAGCATTGCTTGACAACCGATGCTGGTGTGCTTATGTCCCAGTCACTTAGCGGTTCGGCAAAAGAGACCGATAGAATAAGTACTGGGCTTACAAAGAATAAGTACCGGGGTCGATTTGCTCGGTTAAAGGCGGTACTCCAGCATGGCCGCAGTCAAATGACTGAAACGAGTAAAAGAGTATATAATATGTCTGTGTGTGCACTGAGCATCATAATCTATCCATGCACACACACACACACACTTTGTATTTCACCATCTCTTGGTTAAGCAAATTCTTGATGTCTGCGGCTTCCAGTTTTCTTCTTAACTTCCTTAATTCTTTTACTCATTTGCTTACATAAGAATTATTGATAAGGAAAAACGCAATTGAAATGAATTCTGTTAGAAGTTTTTAAAAACATCTGCTCTTGGTTGCAAATTCTTTATGCAATATCTGTCGTCATCATCATCATCATCATCCATCATCATCATTATCCTTCCTATCATCAGCCCTCATTTGTTTCCAAGCAAAGTAATATTTCTCCATGGTCAGACATGTTCTCGCAGAATCTTGGAAACAAATGACATTGCTTCTATGACAGTGGCAATCATTTATAACAGTCGTGTGATGTCAAGACAAATTCACACGTACACACGATGGACAGCTGTTACTATAGCCCCAGGCTATAGTGAAAGACACCTACCCAAGGTGGAGCATGCAATCGGAATGACCTCAAAGCCATGTGAGACAGATACGGGTCAGTGATTGCTTAAGTTGTTCATAATTTAGTTATTTAGCCATTTCTCTTCTTGATTGTAAATATTGTAATTGGTGAGTTTCACTGTCTGTCAGAATTTCCAATTGGATTCTTATTCTTAGAACTTACAACATTCAACTGGGCCCCATTCATAAGAATTTATTTACATAAATGGGACGTTTAGTAACAGAGTGTCGTAAACACCACCCCGGGCCATTTTCGAGGTTAGTGTATTATTTTCTTTGTCTCGACGTCTAGAATCTGAAAAGGTTGTGAGGAAGAACTGGTGAGGCTTGCAATAAGGTTGAAAATAATTGTACCTTGGCGCTATTGACACGATGCACACTCACCCAAACTTGGACCAGAGAGTTTAGTAACACACCATCATAAGCACACACCCTCAATCAATAACCTTGGTGTGGTTCCTGTATCATTTTTCGAGGTGTTATGGCTCGTTTTCTAATATTCCTCGTTACCATCATAACAATAATGGGCTAATATCTTACTACCTTGTCTTACTTACCTCTTAAAGATACTTACCTTGGTATATTAAAACATAAACAATACCTTTGGAGGGGTCTCTGTATGTTTTTCT
>NC_043007.1:21516457-21546457 GCF_006345805.1 Octopus sinensis
ATGATGAAAGTGATGATGATGATGATGCTGATGGTGGTGATGACGATGGTAATGATGATGATGGTGATGATGACGATGATGATGATGATGATGATGATGGTGGTGGTGATGACGATGGTGATGGTGATGATGATGATGGGGAGGTGATGTTGATGATGATGATTTCTTTTATTTGCCACCAGGGCGAAGGATGAGGAGGACAATAACAATAATAATAATAACAACAACAACAACAACAACAACAACAACAATAATAATAAATAACAACAATAATTGTTTCTTTCTATTTTGCTTAGAGTTTTTTCATTGACAAAAGAACTGTTAGTTTTTGTTTCTTTGTTTGTTTGCTATTCATTTTCTTTTTTTTCCTTTTTCTATAATAACATGAATTGAGAGTACATGACATCCATTATCTGTGGGAGAAAAATACTTTTATTAATTCATACAACAGTCTCCAAAAGGATGAAGACAAACTATTAAAAAATATTGTGAAGAGAAGCAAGATATTACTTGTGTACAAGCATGCGTGTATGTATGTACGTACGTA
Source organism: Octopus sinensis (assembly GCF_006345805.1). Classification (NCBI taxonomy): domain Eukaryota; kingdom Metazoa; phylum Mollusca; class Cephalopoda; order Octopoda; family Octopodidae; genus Octopus; species Octopus sinensis. Next base: position 21,517,005 of record NC_043007.1, read on the forward strand.
TGTCTGTGTTTCTAGTTGTGTATGTTTGTATGTGTATCTATCCATCCTTCCATACTTACAGATATATATATATATATATATATATATATATATATATATATATATATCCCTACATATATCTCTCTATACATACATACATTTATATATATATGAATGTCAAGCTTGAGATGAATATGTATATATATATACGCAATGGAAAAAAAAAACCAATGAATGAACAAGTGTATATATGTGTGTATATATGTATATAATTCTACTAATTATATACTATTTATTTATTATTTCGTACTTAATTTAGTTCTAGGTAAATGACTTTTTGTATCTTTAATTTTTTTCTATATGGTATGATTTAAGTATATCATTGTTGAATTGCTACATGATGGTTCTTCTCTAATCTATATACATACATACATATATATATATATATATATAAAATGGCAGATAGATAGACATAGAAATATAATGTTAAAAATCAAAAGGGTAAGCTTGTGTAGAGTTGATGTCTAAGTTTGATTTACATAATGTAGCTTTTGGTGTTTAAAGCAGAGAAGAAAACTCACCAATGCCTCAATGAAGTGATCAGAGGAGTAAAATACAAAAAGGTACCTTAACTAGAACATCCCTGTTACCTATTTTCTCAGTTTGGTAAAATGAGACGAGTCTCTAACCCAGAAATTCGATAAAATGCTTGTTGAGTGGACACAAAAAATATAAATTCTGTACTTTTATACTATATCTATATGCGTATGTAAATGTATGAGTATGTGTGGTTGTTGTACTTTTATCTTTTGACAGTGGTGGTTGTAGTAGTGATTTGTCAGGTAGATATAGTGTTGGAATTTCTGCATTTATTGGCAAAATAAGACGCACTTTGTTCCCCCAGAAATATTTCAGAAAGTCACCCTGAGTCCTACATGTGATGTTGGGCCTCTCATAATTTAATTTTTCCCTAACCCCCAATTTTCCTGAATGTACGCTGCTGAAAATGGGGTACATCTAATATACCCGTACGTCTTTTTATGTCGTCAGATAGGTTATATGCTTTGTAGTATTTAGTTTTATCGTTATAATATTCCAAGTTCAAATCCCGTTGGGTGTCGAGCTTGGTGTTTCCTCCTCCTGGGGCTGATAAAATAACTATCAGGCATGTATGTATTGGGAGTTGATTTAATTTTTGAGAGGTCCTACATTGGCATTTTGCCAATGTAAGACCTTTCATTATACTTATTTATTACAGACATGACATAAGCTACACTCATTCGTCAGTTGTGCCTCTTTTCTATTCCTACCATTCACATGTGGGTTTTATTCTTGCATTCTGTTAAACCTTTTACTGCAGAAATCAAATATGTCCACCTGAAATTCCATTACCTTTAACTGCGAAAAGCTGTTGAGGAATATCGTGTTTGAAACTATTTTTTGTCGAGATATGTCAAGTTAACTGAGACAGCATGACTTGAAGAAAACACCAGTTCTGCTTTTCGGCAGATTCTTAACTTCTTTAGTGGAATAAACATGAAATTAAATTTTGTAGTTGCAGGATTAAATCAACTCCAGTACTTTACTACTCATACATTCCAATGAGGGAGACACTAGGGAGTCTTAGTCTTCTAATTAATTCCATTTACTTCTTGGATGTTTTATATTTCTTACTAGCAGTATCACCCGGTGTTGCTCGGGTTTGTTTCAACCCTTTAGAATGGGAATTTTTGAAAAGTAAAAAAATTGCATTATGTTGCTTGTTATTCTCTTTAAGTGAACATTTTTCTGGTTGAAATACACTGAAAAATGGCGACACAGCAGTAAAAAAATCGTAAAAAAAATAGGGATTTTCATAGAAAAAAGCACCTTTTTGATGTAAATAATTTTTGGCGTTAATATTATTCGATTTGAATTTTTTCTTCTACGGAATGAAGAGCAGGCCTTCTTCTATCCTACTCTCAATTTTGGTCAACTTGTGCCTCGGGGTCTCGGAGGAGATAGTGTTAGTTGAAGGCTACCAAACCTATCACACACAGACCACTTCAGCTTTATATATATAGATTAACCATTTTACCACAGAAATTAAATATATCCTCTCCAAATTTCATTAAACCTTTAACTGTGAAAAGCAGTTTTGTATACCAATCTATCTTTTGTTGGGGAATGTCATGTTTGGAATCACTTTTTGTTGAGAAATGTCAAGTTTATTAGGGCAATGTGACTTGCAGAAAAAATACCAGTTCTATTTTCGGTAGATATTAAACATCATTACTGGAATTAATTTCACACTGAAAGAGTTTAAAAAGTCACCACAAACCCTCATAAAAAGAAACAGGGAAAAAGGGCTGCGACTGCAACACTACCAGGCGGTGAGCTGGCTGAAACGTTAGCACGCCGGGTGAAATGCATAGCCGTATTTTGTCTGCCGTTACGATCTGGTTTCAAATTCTACCGAGGTCGACTTTACCTTTCATCCTTTCGGGGTCGATAAATTAAGTACCAGTTATGCATCGGGGTCGATATAATCGACTTAATCCGTTTGTCTGTCCTTGTTTGTCCTCTCTGTGTTTAGCCCCTTATGGGTAGTAAAGAAATAAGCACTACCATTGTCACTCCTAGTTCTAGCTCTTATTGTGTAATACCTAGGCTGTATTAATAGATATTTTCTCACTCCCCTTTTTTTTAATTTTCTCTTTTTAACCAAATATAATCTATTCCTTATTCCTCTTTATTATTATATAGCTGCTGAAGCAAGGAAAATACTTGTAAAAATTCGTTAAAATATAATACAAGGACTATCTACTAATGCATTCATAAGAAAGGTGAGTTACCGTAGCTAAAGACTAAACCACGCCACACCACTGTCTAAATGGATGTCTACCTATCCCTAAGTTGCACCGCTTCACTTTTAACTACTCGCTTTTTGTTTTATTGTACTTATAATTTATATTTCACAAATTAATTGTATCGGAAGGATTAGTATGGATTAGTATGGAATAAAAAAAAATTAGTTCTTTTGAAATACCAGTTGAAAGTATGTCTGTTACTTGAAGGAAACTTGTTTTTCAATATCTTATGTTTGCCATTTCACATTAATTCACTATTGATTATCATCAATATTATCATTATTACTATTATTATTATTATTATTATTATTATGATTATTATTATTATTTTTATAGCGTGCTTTCACTTCACTACCGAGCATAGCTCTGTGTGCCTTGGGTATGTGCTGTGATTTGTTGTGATGCTCTAATGGTTACTGTATTGAAAGGGTTTTGCGTAGGATGTGTGCAGTTATTATTACTACTACTACTACTACTGAAGCGGTGAGCTGGCAGAATCATTAGCACACTGGACGAAATGCTTAGTGGTATTTCGTCTGCCGCTACGTTTTGAGTTCAAATTCTGCCGAGGTTGACTTTGCCTTTCATCCTTTCAGGGTCAATTAAGTAAGTACCAGTTACGCACTGGGGTCGATGTAATCGACTTAATCCGTTTGTCTGTCTTTGTTTGTCCTCTATGTGTTTAGCCCCTAGTGGGTAGTAAAGAAATAGGTATTTTGCCCATCACTACATTCTGAGTTCAAATTCCGCCAAGGTTGACTTTGCCTTTCATCCTTTCGGGGGTTGATAAATTAAGTACCAGTTGTGTACTGGGGTCGATATAATCAACTAGTCCCCTCCCAACAAATATGAGGCCTTGTGCTTCTAGTAGAAAGGATTATTATTATTATTATCATCATTATTATTATTATTATTATTATTATTATTATTGTTGTTGTTATTATTATTTATGTTCAAATTCCACCGAGGTTGACTTTGCCTTTCAACCTTTCGGGCTTGATAAAACAAATACAACTTGAGCACCAGGGGGGATCGATGTAATTGATTTAACCCCTCTCCCTAAATTGCTGGCCTTTTGCCAAAACGTGAAACCATCATCATCATCATAATCATCATCATTATTATTATTAATATTATAGTAGAAAGAATTATTATTATTATTGTCATTATCATCATTCAACCATCAATAACTACGCATCAGTTTTGCCTCGTCGGGTGAGGTACCGCTTCTAATGCTTCTTATATATAATTTTGGAAGGTGAGTGGGCGAATCACTTGTGAATCGGTCAAAGCACCAAGCAATATTTACTAACAGCTTTTTATGTTTTGAGTTCAAATCCCATCAAAGCCGACTTTGCCTTTCATTATTTTCGGGATTAATAAAATAAATAGCAGCCAAGCAGAGGAAACAGAGGGAGCACTATTACATTGACTGTTTATCTTCTCCCACCAAATTTTTAGCATCCTCATCACTTTACAAATTACTGAGCTGCCAGGATCATTAGAGGGTTGGACAAAATACCTTGTGGTATTTTGTCCGACTCCTTATGTTCTGAATTTAAATCCCGCCGAGGTCGATTTTGTCTTTCATTCTCTTGGGGGTCAATAGAATAAGTAACCATCAAGTACTGGGGTCAATATAATCAACTTGGCCCCACCCCTGAAATTTCCTGGCCCTGTGCCAAAATTTGAAACTAGTGTTGTTGTTGTTGTTGTTGTTATTATTATTATTATTATTATTATTATTATTATTATTATTCGTAAAGTATATTTGCCATTTAAATATGGCTAACCCCTAAGGGTGGATGCTACTATAGCTTGTAGCCCCAGGAGGACACCTCCTCTAGCTGGCTATAGACACACTTTCTGTGCCCTATCAGTATTTGCAAAGGGAAGCCATCCTTCCCGTCTCCAATTATTATTATTATTATTATTATTATTATTATTATTATTATTATTATTATTATTATTGCAGGCAGCTTCGTTAGCATGCTAGATGAAATGCTTAGAGGTAATTTGCTTGTCACTACGTTCTGAGTTCAAATTCTGCCTAGGTCGATTTTGCCTTTCATCCATTCGGGGGTCGATTAAATAAATACCAGTTATGCACTGGAGTTGATGTAATCAACTATTCTTATCCCCCAAAGTTTCAGGCCTTATGCCTATTGTAGAAAGGATTATTATTATTAAGTTTGTTTTTGTATTGTCCCCTTCATCCTTTGCCCTTGTGGCAAATGAATCGACTCATCCCCTCCCTCAATTTCCCTGCCCTTGTGGCAAAATTTGAAACCATTATTATGATGATGATCATCATCATCATTATTAAGGTGGTGAGCTGGCAGAATCATTAGCATGCCAGGCAAAATGCTTAGCAGTATTTCGTCCATCTTTACGTTCTGAGTTCAAATTCTGCCAAGGTTGACTTTGACTTCCATTCTTTTGGGGGGAGGGTCAATAAATTAAGTAGCAGAGAAGTACTGTGATTGATGTGCCCAACTTACCCCCTACCCCAAAATTTCAGACCTTCTGCCTTTAGTAGAGAGGATTATTATTATCATTATTATTATTATTATTGTTGAGTGAGAGAGCAGTGCATGCCCTCAAAGTGATACTGGGGTAAAATATACGAAGTCCAGTATACCCATCATGACTACCCATCTGATAAGGGTACATCAGGCACATGCATCACAACCATATGTGCATGACATGGTGATTTCATATCAAGATAAACAGCACATGACCTTGCAGGTGAGGCCCAGTTAGAATTTTCTTCTGGTGGAGTAACCCATCCCGCTCAAAAGGTCCCTGAATAAGGGTTGTTTAAGGATGTTGGACGAACCACCCATGTTTCCAAAGGTGAATTATCCAAACCTCCAAGAATTCCTTTCAATCCTGCTGTGGTCGACTTTGCTTTTCTTCTCTCCATGTCCAATAAAATAAAGTACCAGGCTTGGATTGATATCAACAAACCCACTTCCCTTAAAATTGCTGGCCTTGTGCTTAAATTAGAAACAATGATTATGATCATGATCATGATAATGATGATGATCATCATCATCGTCATCATTATCACAATGTTGGCAGTGGGTATGTAATTAATATTTTCCTCTTTGTGTTCCAAGTTCAAATCTTGCTTTTCACCCGAAGCACACTTACCATGGGTGATGGTGGAGGTTCTTCATTTGATTGTCAATACACCCCCACTCCTTGGCCATCTACAAAAATTGGCCTCAAACAAAATAAGAGGTTAATTAATAGGGTCCTAACGATTAATCAAACATCAGAGAGTGAAATTAGTCATAGTACAGTGCCTAATGTTTACCATCATTGTTTTAATGTCCGTTTTCCCATGCTTGGATCACTTTGTTGGAATTTGTTGAGGCAGATCTGCTGTGGCTGGATGCCCTTCCTGTCATCAACCTTTACCTGTATCCAAGTGAGGTAATATTTCTCCATGACCTGACATAAACTAGAAATGAATGACATTCATTTACAACGGTTGTGTAATGTCAAAACAAGGAGACACACACTCACACTTCACACACACACACACGCGCTGCATGTATGTGTGTGTGTATATATATATATATATATCATCATCATCATCGTTTAACGTCCGCTTTCCATGATAGCATGGGTTGGACAATTTGACTGAGGGCTGGCGAACCAGATGGCTGCACCAGGCTTCAATCTTGATCTGGAAGAGTTTCTACAGCTGGATGCCCTTCCTAACGCCAACCACTCCGAGAGTGAAGTATATACACAAAATTTCAGGCCTTATGCCTGTAACAGAAAGGATTATAATAATAATAATATTAATAATTATTATTATTATTATTATTATTAGGGTGGTGAGCTGGAAGAATTGTTAGCACGCGGGGCAAAATGCTTAGCAGTATTTCATCTGCTGTTCCTTTCTGAGTTCAAATTCCGCCGAGGTCGACCTTGCCTTTCATCTTTTCGGGGTCAAATAAGTACCAGTTACACACTGGGGGGGGGGGTCGATGTAATCGACTTAATCCCTTTGTCTGTCCTTGTTTGTCTCCCTCTATGTTTATCCCCCTGCGGGCAATAAAGAAATAAAATCACCATCATCATCATTATTATTATTATTATTATTACTATTATTATTATTATTATTATTATTATTATTATTATTTTAATAAATAGGAAATTTGTGGGTGAAAGCTTTTGCGTCTTTAGTTTTTCTTTGTGTTTTGTTTGTTTCCTGGTTGGTTTTCTATAAGAAAGCAAGTACCCTTCGCACTAGATTTATGCTTGAAGTTACTTGAGGTAAGTATTCAAATTCCTTCAAGCATATTATCATTATTATTATTATTATTAATGTTCTCATTTTTTTTTGTTGTGTCTGATCTTTTTGCATTGTTCTGTATGCAATTCATCCTGCTTAATTATCCTTTCCCTGACTTCATATTTTAAAGATTAAGTGCCTGCTTTCTTAGGGGGGGGGGAGAAAAAATTGTTACAACGTTATACCAGATGTCGTATTACTCATATTTAATTGGTCTCGTTAATAAGAAACGACTTTATTTTATTTCGTTTTGTAATTTTTTTTTTATAGATATTGAATTGACCTTTTAACCTTTCGTTTTAATGGCGTTTTATAATTTTGTAAATTCTCGGCATCAAACATTCGTCTTATAATATCAAAATATTTGTTGAGAGACTTATTTCTCAGTTTCCTTAATTTCTTTTGCACAGATGTGGCTGTGTAGTAAAAAAGTTTGCTTCCAGACCACATAGTTCTGGGTTCAGTTCCAGTGTGTGGTACCTTGGGAAAGTGTCTTCTATAGCCCCAGATTGTTCAAACCCTTGTGTGTTTAGTTGGCAGAAACTGATCATATATGTATATGTATGTCTGTATATATATATATATATATATATACACACCCACACACATAACTGCAAAGATATATCTATATCTATATATATATATATATATATATATAATATATATATATATATTATATATAGATAGATACACACATATAGAAGCAATGATATATATACATACACATAAATACAAATACATTTTTTATTCTTTTACTTGTTTCAGTCAGTTGACTGTGGCCATGCTGGAGCACTGCCTTAAAGGGTTTTAGTCGAAGAAATCAACCCCTGGACTTATTCCTTTGTAAACCTAGTACTTACTTATTCTATCGGTCTCTTTTGCCAAACTGCTAAGTTACCAGTACATAAACACACCAGCATAAATACAAATATATATATGTATATGTGTGTATGTATATATATATATTGCTACCCCTAAACATTTTATCACCATTATTAAAGTTAGTATGCCGAATGAAATGCTTGGCCGTATTTCAACCAGCGCTACGTTCTGAGTTCAAATTCTACTGATGTTCACTTTGCCTTTCATCCTTTCAGGGTCGATAAATTAAATACCAATGAAACACTGGGGGTCAATGTAATCAACTTCTCCCAAATTTCAAGCTTTGTACCTATAGTAGAAAGGATTATTATTATTTTTATTATCAATGTGGTGGGGTGCAGGTGGTACCACGTATAGGGTACCATATATAGGACAACCAGCTGAGTGGTTAAAAGGTTATTTCCTGTCGCCAGGACACTGTATTTGTGTGTTTTGAGTAGAAACAACTGCTTCTTAATTGGCAGCACTATAAAATTAACTGTAGAGGCGTGTGGCTTAGTGGTTAGGGTGTCAGCATCATGATCGTAAGATTGTGGTTTCAATTCCTGGACCGAGCGACGCGTTTTGTTCTTGAGCAAAACACTTCATTTCACGTTGCTCCAGTCCACTCAGCTGGCAAAAATGAGTAATGCTGCGATGGACTGGCGTCCCTTCCAGCTGGGAACACATACGCCATTGAAACCGGGAAACCAGGCCCATTTATTTTGTTGAGGCGCGTGGCTTAGTGGTTAGGGTGTCAGCATCATGATCGTAAGATCGTGGTTTCGATTCCTGGACCAGGTGATGCGTTGTGTTCTTGAGCAAAACACTTCATTTCACGTTGCTCCAGTCCACTCAGCTGGCAAAAATGAGTAACGCTGCGATGGACTGGTGTCCCTTCCAGCTGAGGGGAACACATACGCCATAGAAACCTGGAAACCGGGCCCATGAGCCTTGCTAGGCTTTAAAAGGGTGCATTTATTTTGTGGAGGTGCGTGGCTTAGTGGTTAGAGTAACGTTGCGATAGACTGACGTCCCATCCAGCTGGGGAATACATACGCCATAGAAACCAGGCCCACGAGCCTGGATAGGCTTTAAAAAGGGTGCATTTATTATTTTATAAAATTAACTGGTGTTTTCTGAGCTTTGCAGTATTAAGTTTTATTTCTTCAGTGACTGTGGCCAAGGGAAAAATGGAATATGGAATACTACACCTCATTCAAAAGACAAAATGATACATACCTCTGTTCATGAATACTTGAGTAATTGGCTGGCACTTCTGACAATGCATAAATTGATTAACGAATGAAGTGATCGATGTATATTTTGGAAAATGCATAAATATTGCAATCCCTAGTTCCCTTTATATATGCATGTATTCTAGGTTTTAGAAATAGGTGTAGTACATACCTGTGTGTCATAAGGGAAGACTAAAAAGGTTGGTATCAGAACTGTCTGCTGTAAATAATCACTACCTCAAAAAATCCCATCTAACCCATGCTAGCATGGAAAAGTAGACATAAAAACGGTGTGTGTGTATCTCTCTCTCTCTCTCTATATATATATATATATATATATATATATATATATATATATATATATATATATGTATGTGTGTGTGTGTGTGTTTTTCTGTCTACAAATCCACTCACAAGCCTTTGGTCAACTCAGGGCTACAATAGAAGACACTTGCCCAAGCTACCATGCAGTGGGACTGAACCCAGAACCATGTAATTGAGAAGCAGATTTATTCCCAAATATCCCTTATAGTCCCCAAACACCAGTAACCTTAGCAATGTGTCCCTCTACCTACTTCTAATACTGGGTTCTTTAAAAGAATTCTCTACTAAATTCCCCCAAGAACCGTCTCCTAATATTCCTTTCCCAAAAAACACTAAAGACCTTGTGTCCTATCTTTTTTTCTCCAAGACTAGTAACTAAACATATCCCACACCCCTTCGTATACGGTCTAGATAGTTGACTGTTGTTTCTGCGGAACATATGTCTTTAGTTTTTAAACATGCTCCCCTGCAGCCCTTTGACTCAGCAAGTCTTAACTACTGTTGTGGTCCCCTTGTGGTTCCCAAACAGTTCTACCCTCTACCATTTTCCATCTCATTTGTAATCTACTCAAGAACACATGTCACCTTTTGTCTTGACAGTAACAACATACATTAAACAAAACACCCTTTCTTTTTTTTCTCCACCATCCATTCATTCACAAGCTACCAACTATTTAGCAGTCACATGTCAAACTACAATTCGCTTTGCTCTGTCACTAACAACTAAATAACACATTTTATCATATGTATGTAAACACACTCTTGCTGTGAAGATTGTTTTGGTTTTCGCAACCCAAATTAACAAAAACACTTGAATAAAAAGCAAATAGGTTTCAACTGGAAACTGAATTAAGACCACGTTTAATGTAACAAAACTTCTTGGTCAATGAAATATTAGACTTAAAATCAGATTCCATTAGATCTTCAGGCCTCTCTACCAAGCTCATTGAATTATATACACTTTTACTCTTTCACTTCTTTCTGTCATTTGACCGCGGCCATGCTGGAGCACCGCCTTTTGTTGAGCAAATCAACCCCAAGATTTATTCTTTGTAAGCCTAGTACTTATTCTGTTGGTCTCTTTTGCCGAACTGCTAAGTTACGGGGCACGTAAACATACCAGCATCGGTTGTCAGGCGATGTGGGAGAACAAACACAGATATAAAAACATATACACACACATACATATATATATATACATATAAACGACGGGCTTCTTTCAGTTTCCATCTATCAAATCCACTCACAAGGCTTTGGTTGACCCAAGGCTATAGTAGAAGACACATGCCCAAGGTATCACGCAGTGGGACTGAACCCGGAACCATGTGGTTGGTAAGCAAGCTACTTACCACACAGCCACTCCTGCGCCTAAAAAATTCAGTCTCGGTGGGATTTGAACTCAGAAGGTAGCAACGGATGGAATACCGCTAAGCGTTTTCCCTGGCATGCTGACGATTCTGCCAGCTCGCCGCCTCATCTTTTCATTTTATTTTATATCATTTACTTGTTTCAGTCATTGGACTACAGCCCTGCTGAAATATTGCCTCTGAGGATTTTAGTCTCAGACAAATCGACCCCAATAATTATTTCTTATTTCAAAGTTAGGTTCTTATTTTATCAGTCCCTTTTGCTGAACCACTAAGTTACAGGGATGAAAACAAACCGACACCAGTTGTCCCGGCATGGCTGTGTGGTTAAGCTCATTTTGTAACCACATGGCTTTGAGTTCTGTCCCACTGTGTAGCACCTTGAGCAAGTGTCTTCTACTATAGACCTGAGATGACCAATGCCTTGTGAAGGAATTTGGTACACAGAAACTGTGGAAGGTGGTGAGCTGGCAGAACTGTTAGCACGCTGGGCGAAATGCTTAGCGATATTTCGTCTGCCATTATGTTCTGAGTTCAAATTCTGCCGAGGTCGACTTTGCCTTTCATCCTTTCGGGGTCAATAAATTACGTACCAGTTGTGCACTGGGGTTGATGTAATCGACTTAATCCCTTTGTCTGTCCTTGTTTGTCCCCTCTATGTTTAGCCCCTTGTGGGCAATAAAGAAACAAGAAACTGTGGAAATCCATCATGTGTGTGTGTGTGTGTGAGTGTGTGTCTCCCTATATGAAGAACTTGGAATAACATATTCTCTCCTGTTCCCCTTTCTTGAAAACATCCACTGGATGGAATCTATAGAAATTTTGCAATCTTCCTCTTGGAATTCCTGCTATGGAAAATTCATGGCAAGATTCCAGGAATCATATCTTCCAAACTTTTAAATATATTATAATATACATAATGGGGAAGTTTATAGGAAGTGAATTTTTTTGAATAACTTAATTTTGTCCATTAGAGTTTTGTGTTCATTATATTATATACACACACGCACACACACACACACACACACACACACACACACACACACGCGCATACATAGACATGCTTCCCATTGTTTGTTGGCAGAGAAGCATATTTGAAGTTACATAGAGAATTTCAAGTACCATGAATGCAGAATGCACTTTTTTTCTGCTATATTTGTGTATTTTGATGATTTAATCTTAGAAACACACAAAAAAAAAAAAAGAAAGAAAATATAAAAATGTGAATATATTGAACTTAGAATGATATATGCACACTAACATAATACACACACACACACACACACACACACAAACACAAACACTAACACACTAAGAGCAACAACATCAAAATGTAAATGGAAATATCTCATGCAGTACAAGTTTGAAAATTTTTCATTTATTTTTTATCCCACATTGAAAGAAATGTTTGTGTGTGTGTGTGTGTGTATGGGCTTGACCTACCTTATTCTATCTATCTCTCTATCCATCTACCCTCCCCTTCCCTATAGTAATATTGCATTATCATAATACTGATATTTTTACATTCATGCGTGGCACCTTGGGCAAGTGTCTTCTGCTATAGCCCCGGGCCGACCAATGCCTTGTGAGTGGATTTGGTAGACGGAAACTGAAAGAAGCCTGTCGTATATATATATATATATATGTGTGTGTGTGTGTTTGTGTGTTTGTCCCCCTAGCATTGCTTGACAACCGATGCTGGTGTGTTTACGTCCCCGTCACTTAGCAGTTCGGCAAAAGAGACCGATAGAATAAGTACTGGGCTTACAAAGAATAAGTCCCGGGGTCGATTCGCTCGACTAAAAGGTGGTGCTCCAGCATGGCGCAGTCAAATGACTGAAACAAGTAAAAGAGTAAAAGAGAGTAAAGAGTATATATATATATATATATATATATATATATATATATATATACATATATATATATATGCGCTTGTATGATGTGTATCAGTCTTGTTAGCTCAATTGCGTAATACTTTTATTTTATTTTACTTCTCATGAACAGACAATCACTTGTATATCCATACGGCCAACATTTGATATAATTGTATTAAGTTTACGTCACTTTGTTATTTTGAATAAAACATTAATACGACACACAAACATACAGGATATACTATAACCCTGTGCTTTAGATTATTAATAGATTTCTCTTTTCTTTTTTCTTTTTTTTAAAATATTTCTTTTAATGCAACACATGTGTAGTATTTTTATAAGTAGTGACAAATGATCACAGTTTGACGATAACAAGACGTATGAATGTATGACTATACCTTTGCCTTGTTACACTAATTTGACTAAAGCAAACTACAGCATTGCTTTAAGGCAGTGACGTCTGATACAGACTGGTCTTTAATATTTATACTTACACTAGCAGTATCGCCCGGCGTTGCTCGGGTTTGTAAGGGAAATAACTATATAAGCATTTTTAGAGAGTTATAGCCAAAAAATAGCAAAAAAAAAATGCATTAAAAATGGAAAAAGAATGATGGTAAATTTTTTTTTTAAATCGTTGACTCACCGTAGACATTTTTAGTGAGTTACTTCCCTTATATAATAGCGAAAAAATGCATTAAAATGGAAAAAAATGATGGTAAATTATTTTTTAAATCGTAGACTCATCGTAGACGCGCACGCTAATACCCAGAAGGGCTCGATATGAATCACGACTATAAGATACCCGCTTTTGGTTAAACTGCACCGCAAAATGTGGGAGTAGTTAGGAATCTAAATCGTAGGAGACAGACACAACTTTACTTTTATATATAAAGATTATATCTGTAACATGGAATATTTATTATCCTAAACAGTGTGTTTTGTTATGTACTTTGCTAAAGGTGTGAGAACTATCAGCCTTAATAATTGGTGAAATTTAGAAAGAATTTTATTGTTTTTCTTTTTCATATTAAATATTCAAAATCAATATTTATGGCTATTTCGAAGGACACACAGACAATTACAGAGTAGACTGTTATATATAAAGGAATTTATTAGTTTTAATGGTCAACATATTAGATATTTTTATGGTGTATGTTCTTATTGTTATGTATTGGTTTTCTTTTCGTTTATTTAATATGATCGGTTGTTATCCTCATGTTGTTACATATTTTTGGTCAAATTAAATTCACTTTATTGATTTTATTGCAGTTGAATTTTATTTTAATAATCAATAACGCAATTAATACGAATTCTGTTTCATGTCCGTAATGAGATTCAACACTAACATCGATAGATACCCTGTCAATGTCACGGCTTTAAACCTTTCTGTTATGAGAAACATTTTAAATAATTGCATTAATTGTCCTAGTTCGTTTCTTCTTTTCTCTTTTTTTTTTTATTGTTTGCCAGCATTTGAAATCCATTGACAAGAAAAGGAAAACAAAAAAAATTTCTACTGTCTCATGTTTTAAGTGGAAACATAAATGTTTGCTCATGCCTTCTGAACATATCCTTGCATACATGCATGTTCATAGGTGTTTGCACTCATCCGTAACATATACGAACATTTATACAAAGCCATCCTTTACTTAAGCACATTCTCATCTTTCACCCTTAATCATTCATTCAATCATCATCATCATCATCAGCATCGTTTAATGTCCGCTTTCCATGCTAGCATGGGTTGGACAATTTGACTGAGGTCTGACGAACCAGATGGCTGCACCAGGCTCCAATCTGATCTGGCAGAGTTTCTACAGCTGGATGCCCTTCCTAACGCCAACCACTCCGTGGGCCCTTGAAACCCAGGCTGTTGCAGTAACTGGTCCTGAAGCGTGACGGCATTGCCGGGATCTTTGGCACTATTCAGTGTCGTCCCGTTCTGGCATTGGTGTAGCTTTCAATGCCAAAATTTGGCACAATTCCTTCCAGGATCTTCCAGATATATATTACTGCATACCTCTCCCGTCTTCTCTCCAGGGAGTAGAGTCTTAGCTGTTTCAACCTTTCCCAGTAGCTGAGCTGTTGCAGAGAGACGATCTTCTTTGTGAATCTTCTCTATGTTAGATAGTGTTGTCTGAGACATGTTATGTCTCAATAAAAGTTAGGGTTGACATAACTGGAATATCTTTGATCTTAGAGGTCTGCTAGCTCAGAGTTTAGCAGCAACATTTAGCAACATGTGTCATTTATTTATGAATTCCATAAAAAAAGAATATTTTTATTAGATTGATTTATTTAGCATCAATTTTTTTCTCTGTCACATAACGAGTTGGTTTGTTTTCTCTCTACAGATTCACATGATAGCAAAGTATGTTATTGAAAAGCATGCGTTTACAACTAGATGTCTTTCATAATATTATCTATTTAGTTTTGCTGCAGTAATGATGCTTATTTTATCTGTGCAGCGTTTATAAGTCTTGTGATATTTGAGTGTTGAATAGGAAAGCTCTGCAAAGGCTAAAGAAAAGAGAATTACCATTACGCATCCTACAAATGTGCCGTGTTTTGCTTCAAAGACTAAATGGAAATGAGATGAGGATGGAACTTGGCATTAAAAAGTTCAATCAATATTTGAAGGATAGATGTCTCTACATGTTTGTACACACATGTATAATGCATGCAAATGGACAACATCTACATGAAAGTGCCGTGTGCCGATGGTGGGAGATTTATTTCCATAGCAAAAGAAAGAAGACTTGAGGGGGGTGGGGAAATGAGATTTGAGGAAACTGAGCCTTACAAAAAAAAAGAAGACACAAGATCAAGCGGTTTGGTAATATTTTGTTCCTTCTCGAAACACGCCTGGCTCATAGGGCTGGTTTCCCAGTTTCCTTGGCATATAGGTTCCCCACGTGGATGGGACGTCGGTCCGTCGCAGTTGAGCTGCAAGATGCAGGAGGAAAGAGTGAGAGAAAAGTTGTGGTGAAAGAGTCAGCAGAAGTTCGCCATTACTTTCTTCCGGAACCTCATGGAGCTTAGGTGTTTCTCTCATAAACATACACATTGTCCGGTCTGAGATTTGAACCCACGATCCCTCAACCGCGAGTCCGCTTCTCTAACCACTAGGTCATGTGCCTCCACAGTGTGGTAATATATCATACTGCAGGCCTCCATCTTAGTTTTACCAGGAAGGGAACAGAATACAAATAACAAAAATGATGAAGTTGATCAGAATCATGTTGGTGGGATTGGTAAAATGTGGTCTTAGTCAAAACTAATCAGCCTGTAGTCTACCTTAATTGCAAAGCAAATATGCCTCTTTGGTCACCTGTATAAATTGTTTGGGGACTAATAAGAAACTCTTTCTCTCTTCTGAAGGTGCAGACATGGCTGTGTGGTTAAGAAATTTGCTTCCCAACCACATGGTTCTAGGTTCAATTTCACTGCATGGAATCTTGGGCAAGAGTCTTCTACTATGGCCCTTGTAAGTGGGTTTGGTTGACAGAAATTGAAAGAAGCCTATCGTGTGTGTGTGTGTGTGTGTACACATGTATGTATGTGTATGTTTGTATGTACGTGCATCTTTGTGTTTGTCCCCCCTCACCATTTGACAGCCAATATTGGTTTGTTTACATCTGAACTACATGGTTACTTACATTTAGGGGACAGTGTATGTGTGTATTGTGTACATGTGTATTATGTAACAGATGTTGGCTTGGGGCTATAGTAGAAAACACTTGTCCAAGATGCTGCACAGCAGGACTGAACCTGGAACAATGTGGTTTTAAAGCAAGCTTCTTAACCACACAGCCATGCCTGTTCCTACATCATCATCATCATCATCATCGTTTAACGTCCACTTTCCATGCTAGCATGGGTTGGACGGTTCAACAGGGGTCTGGGAAGCCAGGAGGCTGCACCAGGCTCCAGTCTGATCTGGCAGTGTTTCTACAGCTGGGTGCCCTTCCTAATGGTAACGCCAACCACTCCGAGAGTGTAGTGGGTGCTTTTTACGTGCCACCGGCACAAATGCAAGGGGAGGCTGGCAATGGCCATGATCTGTTGGTGCTTTTCACGTGCCACCGGCACAGAAGCCAGTCAAGGCGGCGCTGGCATCAGCCACGTTCGGATGGTGCTTTTTACGTGCCACCAGCACAGGTATCACAACTACAATTTCCATTTGATTTTTATTTTGATGTTGATGTACTTGACTCAATAGGTCTCCTCAAGCACAGCCTCCTACATAAACTCTTTTACTTGTTTCAGTCATTTGACTATGGTCATGCTGGAGCACCACCTTTAGTAGAGCAAATCGACCCCAGGACTTATTCTTTGATAGCCTAGTACTTATTCTTTCGGTCTCTTTTGCCGAACCGCTAAGTTACGGGGACGTAAACACACCAGCAACAGTTGTCAAGCGATGTTGGGGGTACAAACACACACACACACAAACATATACACACACACACATACATATATATACATATATACGATGGGCTTCCTTCAGTTTCCGTCTACCAAATCCACTCACAAGGCTTTGGTCGGCCTGAGGCTGTAGTCGAACACACTCGCCCAAGGTGCCACGCAGTGGGACTGAACCCAGAACCATGTGGCTGGTAAGCAAGTTTCTTACCACACAGCCACTCCTGTGCATATAAGCCACTTCTTGTATATTTTTTATAAATAATTTTATAGTCTACCGGCTTCTATTATATAAATCCAGTTAGGATATATATATATTTTTGTTGGGGTGAAAAAGAAAAAAATTGAAGAAATCTTGTTAATTCACTCGAGCTAGTGTTAATGGTTCACAAAAAAGTCTTGATAGAAGTGGAAATTTGTTTCTAAACCTATTAATAGTAAAATGTCTCTGGTGTATCTGGTTAAATAATATTACTTTGACATAAATAAGTTTGACATGTTGGATAACCAT
The DNA here is from genome assembly GCF_006345805.1 of Octopus sinensis. Lineage (NCBI taxonomy): Eukaryota > Metazoa > Mollusca > Cephalopoda > Octopoda > Octopodidae > Octopus > Octopus sinensis. The sequence continues at coordinate 21,534,748 of NC_043007.1, forward strand.
TACATTTTGTACTTATGAATATTTCATTACTAATTTAGTTTATATTTAGCTTTCACCAAAGATCTTAGTAATTGCATTACTTCTTTCTTTCACCTCAGCTCAAATAGATTCGGTTCTGCTGTTGGCGAGCGCCAGACTACATGTTTCACAACTGTTTCGTTCTGATTTCAATAATTCACTAGTTCTGATCTGATTTTGACTTACATTTCTCTCTCCCCCTTCTCTCTCTCTTCTCTCTCCTCCCTCTCTTCTCTCTCCTCCTCTCTCATATCTTTCTCCTTCCCCATCTCTCTCCCCTTCTCTCTCCTCTTTTTTCTCTCTCTCCTCTCTCTCTCCTTTCTCTCTTCTCTCTCCTCTTTTTCTCTCCCCCTCTCACCTATCTTTCTCCCTCCCCTCTCTCCTTTTTCTCTCCTCGTTTTCTCTCTCCCTCTCTCTCCTCTCTTTCCCTCTTTCTCTCCTTTTTCTCTCCTCGATTTCTCTCTCCCTCTCTCCCTCTATCTTCTCTCTCCTCTCTCTCTTCTCTCTCCTCTCTCTCTTCTCTCTCCTCTCTCTCTTCTCTCTCCTCTTTTTCTCTCCCCCCTCTCTCTCCCCTATTTCTCCTCCTTCCCTTTCTGTCTAGTATTGATAATGTTGATGATATAATATACCAGACTTCATTTGATTGAATATAAACCGCTCCCTGCCCCCCAGATATAAAATTGATCTTTTGCCTGGTCCAGGGAGGGGAGAGAGAAGAAAAAAAAATCGTTATTTCCCTGGTTCTTCTAATTCCAATTTTTTATGGCGTAAAAACATTTAACTAGAATTGATGTCGGAATTTTACTTGACTGCCTGTCTGAAGCTATTACGTTACCTAAAATAATATTTTTACTTTATTATGTAATTGTCTCTTTTTGTTGTTGCTGTTCTTGTAGTTGTTGTTTTCTTCCTTTTATCAGGAAAAAAAAAAAACAAGGAGGTCTGAGACATAGGTTGAAAACTCAGACTATTGATTTTGGAAGAGATCTTGAAGGAAAGAGTCCTGTCCAACTCAACTACCATGTTGTTATTAATAAAGAAAGGAGATAGAATTTGTTTCTCTTTCACAGAAGTAACATCTTAGTTTTTATATTATATTAATTTATTTTGTTAACGATATAATCAATATTTTGTAACTGAAGGGTATAATCTTTGAATCATCTGCAATACATCATATATCTGGTTTATCTTCATCGTCATCATTTAATGTCCGTCTTCCATGCTGGTATGGGTTGGGTGATTTGATAGGAGCTGGCAAACCAGAGAACTGTACCAAGACCCACTATCTGTTTTGGCATGGTTTCTACAGTTGGTGTCCTTGCTAATGCCGGCCACTTTAACCTTTTCGTTACCATATTTATTTTGAGATGCTCTGTTTTTCATTCAATTAATTTTAAATATAACGAAGAATTTAGTAAAATATCTTAATTATCATTAAGCTAGTGTTAGGAGCATAAATTGTGACTAAGGTTTGGTGGAAGATTTTAATTCAAAACTTATGAAAACAAGACATTTGTCCTCAGAGCTAGAGCTGGTTTCAGCCGGGTTGGTAATGAAAGGGTTAACCCTTTAGCATTCAGACTACTCTGTCAAATGCAATGCTTATTCATTCACATTAACCCTTTCGTTACTGTATTTGAGATGCTCTGTGTTTCATTCAATTAATTTTAAATATAACAAAGAATTTAGTAAAAGAACTTAGTTATCATTCAGCTAGTGTTGAGAACATAAATTGTGACTAGGGTTTGGTGGAAGATTTTAATTCAGAACTTATGAAAACAAAACATTTGTATTACAGAGCCAGAGATACCGGGTTGGTATCAGATGGGTTAAGGAGTAAGTTAGATGAATTTTTATGTGGTACCAACACTGCTGTGGTCAAATTGGTATATTTATTTACAGCTGGATGCCCTTCCTAATGCCAACCATTTTACAGAATGGGCTGGGGGCTTCTTATGTGGCATCAGCACTGGCAAAGTCAGTTTGGCATATTTTTTATGGCTGAGTGCCCTTCCTACCGCCAACCACTTTACTACGTGGACTGGTACTATTCACTTCAAGGTGAAAAAAAAAAGCCAAACTAAACTCAGGACAGAGGGGTAATTAAACAAAATACAGTAAATGCATTCATTCTGGCATTTCTACAGACTTACTCATTCTTCGTTCTCTCAATAACATATCATTTTGTCCTTAAAACTTGATAATGTTGATAGAGCTTTAAAGGTTCTTTTGAAACCAAAATGAGATACATACCAGTCTATATTTATAATGTTTAATAGTTTTAACATAACCGATACTCTCTTTCCCTCCCTCCCTCCTCCTCCTCCTCTCTCTCTTGCCTTGAACCAAATTTGAAAGTCAGTCATATGGTTTCTTTATTTTCTTGTAAAATAAAGTTATAATTCTTGAGCAAAGAAAAATAGCTTATCTCTTACTCTCATGGATATAATATATCACATTCTGAACATTTTATTTTATTTTATTTTATTTTATTTCATTTTATTTTATTTTTAACTTAGTGTTACTAAATTGGTAAAAATACACACAAGGTCATCTTATGCTCAATGACAGTGATAGCAGAGAATGCGATTGTAGAATATGCTGCTCGTGTTTACTGCAAAAGTATTTATGCTTTTACAGTCCAGCAATCTTTCATTTTAAATTTCATATTCATTCTTGGTTGTTTATTTGTTACAGAGGTTAAACTTTTGATGCCTTTTCTTTTTTTTTATTTATCGCATTTCTGTGAACAGCAGCTTTGTAGGATGCAGATTCTCAGTTATCCAATTAATGTTTCATTGTATTTACAATAAAGAAATTGACGAGGGATTGTCTGTACAAATTGGGCAGAACAAATATCACTAGGAATTTGTCAAAAACCACTCGTTTCTTGGTTTTTATCACTGGCGTTGACATCTTTCACTGATTTACCTTGCTGAAAGATATGTTGCATGTGTGTGCATGTTTATATATATATATATATATATATATACGTGCAGGTGGCATGTAAAAAGCACCCACTACACTCTCGGAGTGGTTGGAATTAGGAAGGTCATCCAGCTGTAGAAACTCTGCCAGATCAGATTGGAGACTGGTGCAACCATTTGGTTGCCAGCCCTCAGTCAAAACCATCCAACCCATGCTAGCATGGAAAACGAACGTTAAACGATGATGATGATGATATGTATATATATATATATATTCCTAATATATCTGTAATATAATATGTGACAATTATTCGGTTGCCATAATAAAACTCCAAGTTTCAGATGTCAGGGCAGAAATCTGCTCCAGCATCTCATCAGTTATTAAGACAATTATTTTTCATAGCATTTTTTTGATTGTCTAGCTAACTGATGAGATGCCGGAGCAGATTTCCGCCCCGACAACCAAAACTTAGAGTTTTATTATGACAACCGAATAATTGTCACATATTATATTAACAGATAAATTCCTCTGTTTACATAATATTGAGGTCTCAATCATTCTTTTGTTGTCACACCATTACTATTAAGATATATATATATATATATATATCCTGTGTGACCCTTCTGTCTGGCATTCGCCATGATAGATCGCTAGCCACAACACATTCTTTATTTTCTCTCCTTGTTTCTTTCCGTGTACCTTTATTTGAAGAGCGTAGGCTCGAAATGTTAAAGACTTTTTCACTTCCCGAGCGTTATACTAATACATCTGTTTGTTGTCTACACCACCTGTCTTCGTCTTTTGTTTTTTCATGAACCCCCCCCCCCCTCCCCCCATATATAGCTTTGTTGGATACAAATTTACAGAGAGAGAGAGGAGAGATGGAAAGACAAGAAAAGACGTCAACAAGAAACTATGACATTACAACCAGCCAGGAAAAGTCTTCGCTACATTTGCGGCACCTGCCAGAGGGAGTGTTTGTCCAGGATAGGACTACACAACCACAGCAGGAAATGTATTAGGATATGAAATGTAAAAGCCAGACTAGACTATTTTATGCGCAACTCCATTGTCTCCCGAGACAAAAAGGACGTCAACAACAACAACAATATATATATGTATGTGTATTATAAGGTGTCAAAATTGTGATGATCTTTTGTCACTTGCTGATGAGGGGTCAAGCCTGTCCATTTCCATTATGTGTGCTTTCCTGTTTCCCACGTGTTCTTTTGTTGTTTCTGTCGGCTGCATCTTATTATTATATATATTCAACTGATACACATTGTTGAAAGATATGTGTGTGTATATATAACAGCTGTACCTATTGTAAGGTTCAATCTAATCATGTTTTATCTATGATCCACAAATTAATTTGCAGTAGCCAGATGCCCTCTCTGTTGCCAGTGCTGACTTGTTTCCAAGCAAGGTAATTTTTTTACCCTGGAAACTGGAAATGAACAATCTCACTTGTACGATGATAATGATGAAGTTTATTTATAAACATCATTCGATGTTCAAACAAGGGTACTCGAAACTGGCTCTCGATCGGTCACAACAATGGGGGTTCCAGTTAATCCAATCAACAAAACATCCTGCTCTTGAAATTGAAGTGCAAGTGGTTGAATGCTCCACAGACGCACATGTGCTTAACATAGTTCTCAGAAATATTTAGTGTGACAATATGACAAGGCTGGTCTTTTGAAATACAGATACTTCTCATTTTTGCTGGCTGAGTGGACTGGAGCAACAGGAAATAGAGTGTCTTGCTCAAGGACACACTGCACCATTGTTTATTGAACTCTTGACCTTACGATCATGAGCTGAATATCTCTAACCACTAAACCGCATACCTTCATATAAACTCACACACACACACACACCTTATTTCCAAGCAAAGTAATATTTTCTTGTGACATGTTTCCATAGAAGATTGTGTGTCAGTGATTGTATGTCATGCAATATCAAGACAAGAAAACACAAATACACACCCACCATATTTCATACAACCCATGAATATCTATGTGTATATGTGTGTGTGTGTGTGTAAGAATTTTTTGTGTAATGAGATAAAAAAAACCAAGGCTGTGTAGATATTAGAACATTTATAGACAGGTCTTACAGCTGTTTCTAGGATATTTATTAATTATATCCCTTCATCAAAGACTGTGTGAGAGGATGGTTAAGTCATAGTTAGTTTAGATGTGATACAAAATAGAGAGTGAGGTGGAGGAAAGAAAGACCTTTGGGTCTCAATGACACCATTACCTCATATAACCTATATATATATATATATGTATGTATGTATACTATAAGGTGTCAAAATTGTGATGATCTTTTGTCACTTGCTGATGAGGGGTGGAGCCTGTCCATTTCCATTATGTGTGCTTTCCTGTTTCCCACGTGTTCTTTTGTTGTTTCTGTCGGCTGCATCTTATTATTATATATATTCAACTGATACACATTGTTGAAAGATATGTGTGTATATAACAGCTGTGCCTATTGTAAGGTTCAATCTAATCATGTTTTATCTATGTCCCACAAATTAAATTTGCAGTAGCCAGATGCCCTTCCTGTTGCCAGTGCTGACTTGTTTCCAAGCAAGGTACTTTTTTTACCCTGGAAACTGGAAATGAACAATCTCACTTGTATGATGATAATGATGAAGTTTATTTATAAACATCATTTGATGTTCAAACAAGGGTACTCGAAACTGGCTCTCGATCGGTCACAACAATGAGGGTTCCAGTTAATCCAATCAACAAAACATCCTGCTCTTGAAATTGAAGTGCAAGTGGTTGAATGCTCCACAGACGCACATGTGCTTAACATAGTTCTCAGAAATATTTAGTGTGACAATATGACAAGGCTGGTCTTTTGAAATACAGATACTTCTCATTTTTGCTGGCTGAGTGGACTGGAGCAACAGGAAATAGAGTGTCTTGCTCAAGACACACTGCACCATTGTTTATTGAACTCTTGACCTTACGATCATGAGCTGAATATCTCTAACCACTAACCGCATACCTTCATATAAACTCACACACACACACACACCTTATTTCCAAGCAAGTAATATTTTCTTGTGACATGTTTCCATAGAAGATTGTGTGTCAGTGATTGTGTGTCATGCAATATCAAGACAAGAAAACACAATACACACCCACCATATTTCATACAACCCATGAATATCTATGTGTATATGTGTGTGTGTGTGTGTAAGAATTTTTTGTGTAATGAGATAAAAAAAACCAAGGCTGTGTAGATATTAGAACATTTATAGACAGGTCTTACAGCTGTTTCTAGGATATTTATTAATTATATCCCTTCATCAAAGACTGTGTGAGAGGATGGTTAAGTCATAGTTAGTTTAGATGTGATACAAAATAGAGAGTGAGGTGGAGGAAAGAAAGACCTTTGGGTCTCAATGACACCATTACCTCATATAACCTATATATATATATATATATTCTTTTCTTCTTTTACTTGTTTCAATCATTTGACTGTCACCATGCTGTACCTTTAGAAAGATTTTATATATACATATGTATTTGTGTTCGTGTGTGTATATATATATATTCTCTTTTACTCTTTTACTTGTTTCGGTCATTTGACAGTGGCCATGCTGGAGCACTGCCTTTAGTCGAGTAAATCGACCCCAGGACTTATTCTTTGTAAGACTAGTACTTATTCTATCGAACTTTTTTGCCGAACCGCTAAGTTACGGCGATGTAAACACACAAGCATTGGTTGTCAAGCGATGTTGCGGGGACAAAACCAGACACACAAACACACACACACATATATATACATAGACATATATACGACAGGCTTCTTTCAGTTTCCATCTATCAAATCCACTCACAAGGCTTTGGTCAGCCCGAGGCTATAGTAGAAGACACTTGCCCAAGGTGCCATGCAGTGGGACCCATGATGGTTCAGCTCTGCACCCGTGCAACCGCCAGTCTATCGCATGTGGTGGGTGGATCTTGAAGTTGCCACATGCATTCTTAGTAGCTTAGAGTAGGCTCGAATTAGAGATTATTCTTTGTGGCTAATGGCGTGAGTCCTGATTGGAAGAAGAAGAAGAAGAAGAGGGGAAGGAAGTGGAGGTGTAGGAACAGGAGGAGGAGGAGAAGAAGAAAGCAGCAGTGGCAGCATCATCATCATCATCATCATTATTATTATTATTATTATTATTATTATTATTCTGCTTATTCTGTAAACATCCTTTCCATCCATGACAGCCATATCTAATCACATATTCTCTGTTTCTTGAGCTTCTTATCAAAAAATTGTGATTTTTGTTTTACAAAACAGAAGCAAGGAAATGGTTTTTCTTTCAATTCATGGAATGAATTCTTCTTATACAGTAACAGTTTCCTGGAAACTAGAAGAGCAACATGGTTGCAACGTTTGTCACCAGCAAAAAGCTGCTTTAGGCTTAATGTCAAATTATATTCTTCTATCTATTTCTAGAAGCTTCTTCAGTGACTTCATGTACTCATGCGTGTATAACACTCCGATTCCATTTGCATATGCATGGACCTCCCTCTCTCTCCCTCTCCCTCACTCACTCTCCCTCTCTCTCTCTCCCTCTCTCTCTCTCCCTCCCTCTCCCTTTTCTTTCTCGCCCTCTCTCTCCCTCTTTCTCCCCTCTCCCTTTCTTTTTCTCCCTCTCCCTCTCTCACCCTCTCTTTCTCTCCTCTCCCCCCCTCACACACACACACACACACACACACACACACACAAAGGAATTGCAACAGGCATGTTCATTTCCAGTCTCAAGCTAATCGACTTTTTCGTTTTCCACATGAAACGGAAAATAAGGCTGGAGAAGAAATGCCTGTCGCAAAGTGTGTTTCGTAAAAGATGATGATCTAATGAGGTATTTTGCAGTTATTTGAAACAAAATGAGTTAGGTCTGGTTGACTTCATATAAAACACCCTCTGACTGGTTCAGTCCACTTAATTAAATTGTAGGTTGTTGCTTAATCTCATGTCAGCCTTGGTCAAGTAAACCTATGATAAAAAGCCTTCCACCTGTGACCATCCTGTTTTTATCCCAGACACAATAATACCTAATTCTTTACTACCCACAAGGGGCTAAACACAGAGGGGACAAACAAGGACAGACAAATGGATTAAGTTGATTACATCGATCCCAGTGCGTAACTGGTGCTTAATTTATCGACCCTGAAAGGATGAAAGGCAGAGTCGACCTCAGTGGAATTTGAACTCAGAACGTAACAGCAGATGAAATACTGCTAAGCATTTCACCCGGTGTGCTAATGTTTCTGCCAACTTGCTGCCTTGAAGCTTGGGCTTCTTTCAGTTTCCGTCTACCAAATCCACTCACAAGGCATTGGTCAACCCGAGGCTATAGTAGAAGACACTCGCCCAAGGTGCCACGCAGTGGGACGGGACCCAGAACCATGTGGCTGGTAAGCAAGCTACTTACCACACAGCCACTCCTGTGCATATAAGCCACTTCTTGTTAACGATTCTGCCAGCTCGCCGCACTAATACACAATAATAACCTCCTAGATCTCATTGTCCAACATGGCTTTCCTGTCAAAGATTGTCATGTGAGGGAGACTTTTGCTGCTATTTCTAGCAGGTCATACCATCAAGTGGATCATATAGCTCATATATTTGAGGTACTCCAAATAAGTAGCGGGGAACATTATATATAATTGATAAGAGTTTTTAATAATATGAATTGTCTCATTAGTGACATGGTCACAGCAACCTCATGAGTCATAGGAAACTGGTTTATGAAAAAAAAATGTAAATTAGGTTTTTTTAGTATAATTAATATAAAATACTTTTTTTTGCCTACATTTATGGAGTGGGGTGGGGATAAAAAAAGAAAGAAAATGGGTAGATCAGAGTGTGAAACGTCCGTTCATATCTTAATATCTTACTTTTTATTTAAAGGGTTTTTTGTTTTTTTTTTTGTAAGTTGAACAGATTGACCCCCCAACCACCACCATTCCTAGGACTTTTTTATTTCTTCCTTAAAGTTAGGTACTTATTGTGTCTTCTTTTGCCGAACTATTAAGTCATGGGATGTAAACAAACTAACACTGGATGTCGAGTACCTGTGTGCTGGGGCAAACACCAACACACACACACACACATTTCATGAGATTCTGCACAGTTTCCATCGAAACGCACTAAGAAAGCATTGGCTAGCCTAGGACTTGCCATGCGATGGGACTGAACCCAAAACTACATGGTTGCAAAGCAAGCTTCTTAACCACTCAGCCATACCTGTATCTATAATGGTCTTCTTTTCTATATACTCTTTACTCTTTTACTTGTTTCAGTCATTTGACTGCAGCCATGCTGGAGCACCGCCTTTATTCGAGCAAATCGACCCCGGGACTTATTCTTTGTAAGCCCAGTACTTATTCTATTGGTCTCTTTTGCTGAACTGCTAAGTGACGGGGACGTAAACACACCAGCATCGGTTATCAAGCAATGCTGGGGAGACAAACACAGGCGCACACACACGCATACACACAAACACACACACACATACGACGGGCTTCTTTCAGTTTCCGTCTGCCAAAACCACTCACAAGGCTTTGGTCAGCCCAAGGCTACAGTAGAAGACACTTGCACAAGGTGCCACGCAGTGGGACTGAACCCGGAACCATGTGGTTGGTAAGCAAGCTACTTACCACACAGCCACTCCTTTTTCTGAAATTTTCATTGTATCTTCGAACCTTTTCAGTAGTTATCGACTCTGTCCCAAATAAATAAGCAAACGAGTGGAAATTTTACCGGTGAGTGTGCTAAATAATAAGGCACTAAAAGAGAATGACTCTCCCCAGACACAACAGCTAAATAATGTTTTATAAGTAAGAGACATTTAAACATGTTTGTACTTGGACTAGACCTAAATCAATAAACTAGTTACTGACAGTCCTAAGGAATAAATTTGCCTGGTGAACACAATGCATTAAGACACTATTGGTATAAAGAGTAACAAACAACACATAGCTTGGTTTTTATTTAATACCACTGTGAAACTTAGCTCTCCTGGTAAGTGCCTTTTGATACTCTAAACACAATATGCTTGTTTGTTGTATGCCACATTTTCCGGCTTACAATTCATTGTAATATATAATGTAAACATGTTGTATAAACATTCAAGCATTGTAAACTGTATTTCCAAATCCTGTTGCATTTCACACGGAATTTTTGCGTCTCCAAAGTCATCTTGGCATATAAGGTTGACCTACTTCTTTCGGCTGTAAATTTTGGTCTGAAAATCTCAACTTGTATGCTAGAAAATACGGCACCTGTGCATCTATGTGTGTATACACATGTATTTAAATGTAGTTGTGTGTGTTATGTTCTTTAGTGGTGATATATTCATTCAGTTGATAGCTATTGGAATTTTTTTCTTTTGATTGAATATTAGTGAAAACTAGAGATAAGAATGAGTGATAGGAAAGAATAATCACTTTATCTGAAGTAAAAATTAAAGAACACTTCGGTATTTGACAGCAGCTTGTAAAATAATATATGTTTCTCATTAACATAATACATGATGGTCATTAAAATAATGCATGATGGTCATTAACATAATATATGATGGTCATTAACATAATATATGATAGTCATTAACATAATATATGATAGTCATTAACATAATATATGATAGTCATTAACATAATATATGATGGTCATTAACATAATATATGATAGTCATTAACATAGTATATGATATCAGTTGTTAAAGCATCAGAGAGAATACTTTGTGGTATTTGATCCAGTTCCCATGTCTTCTGCATTCAAAGCCTGTCCAAGCTCACATTTGCTTTTGAGTTTGGTCCCTTTGGGTCAGTGTCTTCTCCTATAGCCCCGGGCAAACCGAAGTCTGGTGAATGAATTTGGTAGATGGAAACTGTGTGGAAGCTCATCAATTATATATGTGTGTGAGTGTTTGTGTTTGTCCCCCACTGCCACTTGACAGTTACTGTTGGTTTGTTTATGTTCCCCTGGAACTATAGCAGTTCTGCAAAAGAAGACTAATAAAAAAAATATCAGGTTTAAACAAATAAGTACTGGTTTCGATTTGTGCAACTAAATCCTTCAAGGTACTGCCCCAACATGGCCACAGCCCAATGACTGAAACAAGTAAAATATAAAAGATAAGCAATGGTTTTAATCAGTTAAATATTGTGTAAAAGCAATTTCACAGGTGTTTTTTTCACCTGATTAAAAAGTTATTTCCCTTGAATTGGATAAGCATTAAAAACTCAATTTTCATTTTCTTTTTTTAAATCTTTTACTTGTGTCAGCCATTGGACTGTGGCCATGCTGGATCACTGCCTTGGACGATTTAGTTACACAAATCGATAAAAGTTAGAAATCAATAAAAGTTACACAAATCGATAAAAGTACTTAGTAGTTTTTTTTTTATATCGAAGTCTGGTACTTAGTCTATTGGTCTCTTTTGCCAAAACGTCAAATCACAGGGTCATAAACAAACCAACAACAGTTATCAACCTGTAACAGACACACACACACACACACACATAGTGTGTTTAAACATAGCAAATCCTTAAGAGATGTCTCCAGACAAATACCATAATTAATTTGTTTTTTGCGATATAGTTCCATATGGTATGATACCCAGGTGGTTTTTGCATTATTATTCACTCTGTTTTTGCTTAATTTTTTTTCTTTTGGTGGGGCGAGGTCCTTGTTTATTTTTAAGGATGTCAATTATTCCTTGCCAGGGCCATGG
>NC_043007.1:21551457-21578957 GCF_006345805.1 Octopus sinensis
CGCCTTAATTTATAGATGTCCTCTTCTTCTTCTTCTTCTTTGTTATGGGGGTTAGTGGAGGGGTTCAGAATGAGAAGCATTTATTGTAGTCAGTCATGGTTTCATTGGCCAGACAAAAGCTCTTTATTTTTTCCTTCCTTTTTTGTTTTTTTTCCCCTAGTTTGAGAAGTAAGAGGGGTGTAAAGGGCTTTGTTTTAGAAGCTGAACCTTGATACTTGTTTGTTAAACTGAAGCAAATGAGAAGAGGGTTAAAATGTTGCCAAATGCACATGTCCCATTAGTTTATTCACATTCAATTAGGTCTAAGTGATTCATAGCCTTTTGTTGGGTTTTGTTTTTCTGATCATTTATCATCATCATCATCATCATCATCGTTTAACGTCCGCTTTCCATGCTGGCATGGGTTGGACGATTTCACTGAGGACTGGCGAACCAGATGGCTGCACCAGGCTCCAGTCTTGATCTGGCAGAGTTTCTACAACTGGATGCTCTTCCTAACGCCAACCACTCCGAGAGTTTAATGGGTGCTTTTATGTGCCATCTGTACAGGAGCCAGTCCAGCGGCACTGGTGACGACCTCGCTCGAATGTTTCACGTGCCACTTGCACAAGTGCTAGTAAGGCGACACGGTAACAATCACACTCAAATGGTGTGTTTAACGTGCCATCGGCACGAAGGCCAGCTTGTTGCTTTGGCAACGATCTCACTCGTATGGTGTGTGTGTGTGTGTGTATGTTTGTGTCTGCGTTTATCCCCCACAATATCTCTTGACAGTCGATGCTGGTGTGTTTACATCCCCGTAACTTTGCGGTTCAGCAAAAGAGACCGATAGAATAAGTCCTGGGAGTCGATGTGCTCGACTAAAAGCGGTGCTCCAGCATGGCCACAGTCAAACGACTGCAACAAGTAAAAGAGTAAACAAGTAGATATTTGATCTACCACAAGTTACACATGCTTCGTTGTCACTCTCACTATCAGAAATTTAGGGAGTGGTTTGTTGGGTGCCTGTGACCCATCAAAGCTATTGCCCAATTACACATGTATACACTTCCATTGTGACAGGATATATATTGGCTTTATATAGACACAGGGATATCTTTTACAGGTATTATATATATGCATAGATATCTTGTTTCATCTGTTAGATTGTGGTCATGCTGGGGCACTGCCTCAACGAATTTCAGTTTAATGTATCCACCCTCTGTACGTCTTTTCTTTTTTAGAGCCTGGTATTTATTTTATCAGTCTCCTTTGCCAAACTGCTAGGTTACAGGGATGTAAACACACCAACGCTAGTTGTCAAGCGGTGGTGCAGGACAAATACACACACACACACACGCAACAGGATTCTTCTAGTTTCCCTCTACCAAAGGCACTTACTGAAGGTGCCACGCAGTGGGACTGAACCTGGAACCATGTGGTTGAGAAACGGACTTCTTACTATACAATGATGCCTGCACCTGTATGTGTGTGTGTGTACCTGTGTGTACCTGTGTGTGTGCACCTGTGTGTGTGTGATAATGAAAGGTAGCAGGTCGAATCTTCAAAACTTCGAAGTCACTGTCCCTCTCTTGTCTTCTTGTAAAAATATGTACTCTATAAATAATGAGAAACAATTCATTTTAATTAAAAGTTGTTTTTGTCGTAACTTGCAATAAAAACAAGCATTTATATATATATGTGTGTGTATATATGTATATATATATATATATATATATATATATATAATCATCATCATTTAACATCCGCTTTTCCATGATGATGATGATGATGATGATATATACATTATATATTTATATACACTGTATATATATTACATATATAAAATTATAATTTAGGGTATCTAAGAGATGCCTTTCATCCTTTTGGGGTTGATTAAATCAGTACCAGTTACGCACTGGGGTCGATGTAATCTCTTAGATATTCTAAATTATAATTTTCATAATAATTACTAGCTTTGAAGGTTTTTATGTTTTTATTCCCATGCTGGCCACTTGATAAGATCGATAATTAAATTAACGATCTTATCCTTATTTATATATATTACATATATATATATATGTATATATATATATATATATATATATATATATATATATAATTATATATATATATATATTGTATGTATATATATATGTATGTATTATATGTATGTTATATATATATATATGTATATATATGTATGCATGTATATATATGTATGTATATATATGTTATGTATATATATGTATGTATTATATGTAGTAGTATATATATATATGTATATGTATGTATATATATATGTGTATATATATATATGTGTATATATATGTATATATATTACATATATATATATATATATATATATATATATATATATATATAGATATATATATATATATATATAGATATATATATATATTATATATATATCTATAATATATATATATATATATATATACATATATATATATATATATATATATATATATATACATATATACATACATACATACATACATACATACATACATATATATATAATATAATGCAAGATGAACAAACTAAATATAGTTCACCAATGTATAGAAAGAAAAAAATAAAGTGTTCTAAATATATTTCCTGAATCGATCTGGGGTATGTGTGTCCTTGGAGTCTTATTATTGAGAATTTTTAATGCATGTATAAATATTTGAAGATAAATCAACTGCACAGTATCCATGGTATTGATCCATCCTAAGTGATAATAGACATACGTATAGAACGTTAACCCGAAATACATATTAAAAGTGTGCTGCTATATATATATATATATAATATATATATATATATATATATACTTACATATATATATATATATATATATATACTTACACACACACACACACACATATATATATATGATGACATGTATGTATATTCAGAAAGCATCCTTTTTCTCAGTATACAATATCTGTACACCACTTCAAACACTCTATACATACATGTCATCATATATATATATATATGTGTAAGTATATATATATATATATATATATAATATATATATATATATATATATATATATGATGACATGTATGTATAGAGTGTTTGAAGTGGTGTACAGATATTGTATACTGAGAAAAAGGATGCTTTCTGAATATTGGACTGCCTCCTTTTTCTCAATATATTTACATATGTGTGTGTGTGTGTGTAAAATTATAATTTAGGGTATCTGAGAGATACCTCCACGCTGAAAATAGCAGCCAAAACTTGACTCTAAAACCACATTAAATGTTCATACAGCACCAGGAGAGAGTACAAAAGGGACAAAATAAAGTAGCAAAAAATTACTGGATAATTTCAGATCCAGGATTTCTGGCTTTGCGTGAGAAATGTTTTGCCTTCATCAGTGGAATATCTGCAGATAGTAACATAAATACACATATATATATATATACATATAACATACAAATACTTACATATATATAGCCACTACACACATTTTTTTTCTCTCCTTTTTTCTGTGTCCCTTTCTGTAGAAGAGCGTAGGCTCGAAACGTAAAAGACTTTTTCTATTCCTGAGCGCTATACTAATACATCTGTTTGTTTTGTGCACCACCTATCTTCGTCTTTTGTTTTTTTTTTCATAAACTTTCCCTATATATATATATATGTATGTATGTATGTATGTATGTATACATATATACATTTAGAATATTTTATATCATTTGTATTATTTCTCGCTTTTGATACTATTTATAAGAACTGTATGGAAGTAATGTGTCTTGAAGTACTGTTGAAGCTGTTGTTTCCATGGAGTGAATTAAAAGTCAGTGTAACAAAGTCCAAATTCTTCCAGGACGTTCATTCAAACCCTAACATCCTGGAAGAGTTGTCAGATTTGAACTACCAACTCTTCAGTTTGAACTCAGTTCTTCAGTTTGACAAAATATTCGCTAACCCTTTTGTGCCATATTCCCAGGAATTTCAGATTTGATGCAGAGCTGAATTCCTACTACAGCAGGAATTGGAAAACTCCCAAGTTAAAACAAATCCAGTGAAAATAAGAAATAGATAGGCCATTCTGAATAAAGATAGGTTGTTAGTGGAGATTTAGGCCTTTTGCAAATACCTACTTGCATAGTGAAGGCATATAGCTCTGTGGTTAGAGCGTCAGGCTTACAATCATGAGGTAGTGAGTTTGATTCCTGGACTGGGCTGTGTGTTGTGTTCTTGAGCAAGACACTTTATTTCATGTTGCTCCAGTTTACTCAGCTGTAGAAATGAGTTGTGACATCACTGGTGCCAAGTTGTATCGGCCCCTTTGCCTTTCCCTTGGATAACACTGGTGGCATGGAGAGGAGAGGTTGGTATGCATGGGCAAATACTGGTCTTCCGTGAATAACTCTGCCTGGACTTGTACCTGGACAGGGATCTTTCTAGGTGCAATCATTCATGACCAAAGGGGGTCTTTACCCTTTTTTATGAAGAGAGGAAAAGTGTTTATATCATTCATGTTCAATTATCAAATGAAATTATTAAATGTTCCTTAATGCTGTTATAATTTACCGTGATGAGTTCTACCTGTATTACCTTCCCCAGTTCTGTGGTGCTTTAAAACAAGATGGGCACAGCTGTGGAAAGCTGAGTGCAGGATCACTGACAGGGTTTGGTTGTCTAGTACAAGGGCGGCGAGCTGGCAAAATCGTTAGCACACCGGGCAAAATGCTTAGCGGTATTTCGTCTGCCGTTACATTCTGAGTTCAAATTCCGCCGAGGTCGACTTTGCCTTTCATCCTTTCGGGATCAATTAATTAAGTACCAGTTAGACACTGGGGTCGATATAATTGATTTAATCCATCTGTCTGTCCTTGTTTGTCTCCTCTATGTTTAGCCCCTTGTGGGTAGTAAAGAAATAGGTATTTCGTTTGTCTTTACGTTCTGAATTCAAATTCCGCCGAGGTCGACTTTGCCTTTCATCCTTTTGGGGTCAATTAAATAAGTACCAGTTACGCACTGGTGTCGATATAATTGATTTAATCCATTTGTCTGTCCTTGTTTGTCCTCTCTGTGTTTAGCCCCTTGTGGGTAGTAAAGAAATAGGTTGTCTAGTACTTTGTCGACTCCGCCATCACACTCTCACCATATTTATCCCATACACCAATGTGATAAACAGAGCCAAGTGCATTGATTTTCATGATCAGTGTTAATAATCAATGACTGATTAGTCAGTTATATGTGCATGTGTGTATATACATATATGATATACATATATATACATATATAATTGTATGTGTGTGCGTAACGTGTACTATTATTCTTGAGAAAGCATTCTGTCACCTATGAAACCATTGTTTTTGTATGCAATATGTCAAGGGCAAATTTGACTGACAGAGTCACTCCTTATCAGGACTATGAACCACACTTTGAAACAATAGAAGGAAAATAGCTCAATAACTTGATTAAAGAACTCAGTCAGGTGTACTGTAATTCTATGCTGTTTGTATTATACATTATAGTCAAACCCCTACCAGCATGGAACATGGAACAAAGACATTAAATGATGATGATAATAATAATAATAATAATAATGGTGTTGGTGGTGGCAACAAGAATAATATTTATTTCTTTATTGCCCGAAGGGGGCTAAACATAGAGGGGACAAACAAGGACAGACAAAGGGATTAAGTCGATTACATTGACCCCAGTGTGTAACTGGTACTTATTTAATCAATCCCAAAAGGATGAAGGGCAAAGTCGACCTCGGTGGAATTTGAACTCACAATGTAGCGACAGACGAAATACTGCTAAGCATTTCGCCCAGTGTGCTAACGATTCTGCCTGTTCACCACCTTAACAACAAGAATAATATTAAGTTAATGAGGAAGGTTCTACATGGTTATGTGATCTGTTATATTTACCAGTCAAATTACACTCTGTCATTGTAAAGAAGGAGCACGTTGGATAGTATACTTCTCGATATACATTATTTACATTCGTCGGATATTTGTCCCCATCTTGTTTGTTGTTAACACAATGTTTCGGCTGATATACCCTCCAGCTTTCATCAGGTGTCTTGGGGAAATTTCGAACCTGGGTTCTCATTCCTAAGGTATTTTTCGATGTTGTTATTATTATTATTATTATTATTAGGCTCTTATGCCTGTGCTAGTAGGGTGCCAAGAGCACCATCCGAGTGTGATCGTTGCCAGAGCAGCCAACTGGCTTTCGTACCCGTGGCATGTAAAAGGGTACCATTAACGCATGATCATTACCAACATCGCTTCACTGGCATGTGTAAAAAGATTCGAGCAAGGTCATGCCAGCACCGCCTGACTGGCCCCCGTGCCGGTGGCACATAAAAAGCACCTACTACACTCTCAGAGTGGTTGGCGTTAGGAAGGGCATCCAGCTGTAGAAACTTTGGCAGATCAGACTGGAGCCTGGTGCAGCCATCTGGTTCACCAGCCCTCAGTCAAAATCGTCCAACCCATGCTAGCATGGAAAGTGGACGTTAAACGATGATGATGAGGATTAATAAGTAAAAGAAAGGAGATACAAAACTGTACATGTAGTAGAAAACCTGTTGGATGTCTCTTATTAGAAATTCTTCTGGCAAAGAATCAAATAATATGTTATGTATGTTGTGTTTATAATGTTAACATTATTGAGCTGTTTATTTTTGCAGAATTTGAATTTTATATTTTCTTTCTCTTATATTTTTCAGAACCAAAATGTCACAACTAGATTCACTCGTAGACCTTTCAGAATCCCAACCAATGACAGAATCAACCGGCAATATGGACGAGTTTGACCCTTTGTGTCCAACGTCAAATACGGAAGCTAAAGATGTTGACGGAGGACTGTTAGTCGATCTGAGTGTGGAAACCCAGGTAATTTCCGGAATTTTATTGTTTTGACCGTTTCTTTTGTCCTTTTATCTTTTGCTTATTTCAGTCATTGGATTCTGGCCATACTGACCGCGAGCATTGGTTCATTCTTACGATATCGGGCACGGTGGGGCGGCGGAGATCCGGGTGAGTGACGCAGGCCTTTCGCTGGCGGCCCCGGCGCTTAGACTAGCCGGGAACGGAAGGCGGGGGACACCGTGGGCAGCACCGTAGTTGTCTTAAGGGAATTTACGAGACGGACCACGTCGCTGTATCGACCGCATCTATCTTGTGACAGCCTTCCGGCATCGGTCGCGGCTATGTCCACGTGTACGTGAGTGACACTGTGAACTTTGGTTCATTCTTACGATATCGGGTTTTAGTTGGACAGTTCAACCCCAGTACTAAATTTTAAAGTCTGGTACTTATTCTTTCAGTCGCTTTTACAGAATCACTGCGTCACTGGAACATAAACAAACCAACACCAGTTGTCTAATTGTGGAAGAGAGTACAAACATGGGCAGAAAGACACACACACACATTTATATATGATGGGCTTCTGTACAGTTTCCGTCTACCAAATTCACTCACAAGGCATAACTCAACTCGGGGCTATAGTAGAAGACACTTCTTCAAGGTGCTGCACATTTTGACTGCGACCATGCTGCAGCACAGCCTTTAGTCGAGCAAATCGACCCCAGGACTTATTTTTTGTAAGCCTAGTACTTATTCTATCAGTCTCTTTTTACCGAACCGCTAAGTTACGGGGACGTAAACACACCAGTATCGGTTGTCAAGCGATGTTGGAGGGGGAATAAACACACACACGCACACACACACACATATATACATATATATGACAGGCTTCTTTCAGTTTCCGTCTACCAAATCCTCTCTCAAGGTTTTGGTTGGCCTGAGGCTATAGTAGAAGACACTTGCCCAAGGTGCCACACAGTGGGAATGAACCCAGAACCATGTGGTTGGTAAGCAAGCTACTTAACACACAGTCACTCCTGCGCCTATCTTAATGTTTCAAGCCAACCACATGGAAGAATCCATGTGAACTGCTTGAACATTTTTTAAGATATTAAGATATTTATATATATAATGTGTGTGTGTGTGTTTGTGTGGACGTTTGTCTTGAAGTCACATGATGGTTATAAGCAAGCAATGGTTGTTTATTTCCAGTCTTTACTGGAAAACTTGTCTGACCATGTGGAAACATGAGGGTTGGTAACAGAACAGCTGTAAGGACCCTACTCTGACTAATTGCATCATCTGACCCCTGCAAGTATGGAAAAAAGGGATGTTAAATGATGTTGGTGATGATGATGATGATGAAGATGGCAACAGTTGCAGTGTCGGCTGTGGAGTTTGAACACAATGATGATGACGATGATCACAGTGATGATGATGATGATGGCAATGATCACGATGATGATGATGATGATCACAATGATGGTGATTATGATTGCAGTGGCAGCTGTGGAATTTGAACAGGATGAGGATGATGAAGATGACGAAGCCAAAGATGATGATGATGATGATGATGGTGGTGGTGGTGGAGTTGGTTGTGGTGGTAATGGTGGTGGTGGTAGTAGTAGTGGTGGTGGTGGTGATTGCAGTGTCAGCTGTGTCTATTTGAAGGCTGTAGTAGAAGACACTTGCCCAAGGTGCCACGCAGTGGGAATGAACCCGGAACCATGTGGCTGGTAAGCAAGCTACTTACCACACAGCCACTCCTACGCCTATCATATCTCCGTGAAAGACAACGATCTAAAACAGCTTTATTGGTTATAATGACCAGCTCACCTAATTAATCAAGACTGCTGAATTCTATCCACAAGTCAATACATTGATTACCACTTTGATTAATTGACTTGATGCGAGGAACAGGCATCAAGTCCGAGATAATAATCGGTTGTAAACTCCGCTATGCTCCAATTTCTCACTGGCTCTGACTATCTTCCCTGGTTGTTTTTGTTCTTTGGTTTTTTACTTGTTTCAGTCATTTCACTGCGGCCATGCTGGAGCACCGCCGTTTAGTCGAGCAAATCGACCCCCAGGACTTATTCTTTTTAAGCCTAGTACTTATTCTATCGTTCTCTTTTTGCCGAACCGCTAAGTTACGGGGGACGTAAACACACCAGCATCAGTTGTCAAGCAATGTTGCGGGGGACAAACACAGACACACAAACATATACACACACACAAACACACACACACACATATATACACATATATACGACGGGCTTCTTTCAGTTTCCGTCTACCAAATCCACTCACAAGGCTTTGGTCGGCCCAAGGCTATAGTAGAAGACACTTGCCCAAGGTGCCACGCAGTGGGACTGAACCCGGAACCATGTGGTTAATAAGCAAGTTACTTTACCACACAGCCACTTGTTTTTGTTCTTTGGTTTTTGCACTCTTGATATCAAAGCTAGTTTATTTAACTATCTTAACTTCCAAGATTTTTTTCTCTAACATTAAATTTCAAAGCTTTTCCCCACCCAAGCACCCCTTTCACTGAGATGTTTTAAAGAGTGGCAGCGCTGCTGCTGCTGCTGCTTCCAGTCTGTCTTCTTCATTGATGATTTTGCATTATTGATGGAAATAAACAAGTCTATTGTGTGTTTTCTATAATACTATATTGATTCCAAAGTTAAGCCAATCCAGTTGTTTGGGCAATATTTTAGCTGGTGATAGCCAAGTAAGTAAAACGCTCGGCTCAATGCTTTAGTTACATGATGTGAACATCTCGGTTAAATATTCTTTTCTGCTCTTGGCACAAGGCCTGAAATTTTTGGACCTGTCAATTAGATCGACCCCTGTACACAACTGGTATTTAATTTATCAACTCTGAAAGGATGAAAAGCAAATGAAATGCAGTCAGTAAGGTGTTTTGCCCAGTGTGGTAACAGTTCTGCATGTGTTTGCTACTATAGCCTTGGCCGATCAAAGCCTTGTGAGTGGATTTGGTCAAAGGAAACTGAAAGAAGCGTGTTATGCATGTGTGTGTATACACGCATACACACACATATTTGTGTGTCTGTGTTTGTCCCCCCACCATCGCTTGACAACTAATGTTGCTGTGTTTGCATCCCTTTAACTTAGCGGTTTAACAAAAGAGAACGATAGAATAAGTACTAGGCTTACAAAGAGAAAGTCCTGAGATCGATTTATTCGACTAAAGGCAGTGCTCCAGCATGGCCACAGTCAAATGACTGAAACAAGTAAAAGAATATATATATAATATAGTTATGTACAATCATACTTATCATTCAGTCATAGAAAGGCAACATTGCTGTACAAGTTGTCTTAAGAGAAGAAATTCTCATAGACAATATGGATCTATAAGACAGTATTATCTATAAGAAGAATTTCTTGTCTTGGTACAATTTATGCAGCGCCTTGTCTTCCCATTTCTGAATATCCACAAACATTAAATTTGACTATGTAACCATATTCCATTCAACTTGCTTTGTGCACATCTAATTAAACTAGATATAGTTTCGCTATAGATCGATAAATCAGGCTTCAAGAAGATATACATGCGTGTGAGACTGATTTGATTTATTCTGAACTCCTTCCTAACCTAACAAAATATCCTTTAGCTAAAGAAATCGTTATTCTGAGGAACTGACACAGATGGTAATAAAACCAGAATTATTGTTTACCACTCAAGTGTAGACTTCTACATTCCTGGTTTCAAATCAGGGTAAGATAACCTTACTTTTCATTCCAATGGTGTTTATAAAGATAAAATGATTATTCATGGTATAATCAGATCACCGCAGATTACAAGTGAGCCATTAAATGTTCTTTGTGGGCTTCAGACATTTTCAAAAAATGTTTGCAAGTCATTCTGTGGTTGATGGCTTTCGGATAGTTTTTAGTGCCATGATTTGTTCAATTTTTGCTTACATAAGCACTGTCAGTGATGGAAATGATAGTGAGTGGGTATGTGGGTATATTTTTATATGTAAGACATAATATAGTTTATGAAGCTATCATATTTTGGACAAACAATGTGCTATGAGTCATCGCCCAAGACCATCCTGACAGGAAGTGTCAAGGGGAAGAGAGTAAGAGGCCATAAAAAATGTTTGTGTAATGACAACTTCAAAGAACGGACTGGAAGCAAGAGCCTGGTTGATAGTATGTATACAGCACAACACAGAGGAAGGGCTGATGTTGTTTATATTTGGCCATGGAGAAAAATGTAAACAAAATCAAAAATGGCTGATTACAAAGAGAAGTTAATGACCCCTGGAATAGATGATGAAACTTTTGATAAGCTGAAGAATCCAAAGAGCCCTTGGGTATTGTTCTTTCGTTAACTATGTCACCAACGTTTGTAGGAAAGGCAAGGAAGTCTTATTTTTCTCTACTTCTGAAGACAATGTGGTGAATCACCTCTGATGATAAATATGTGACATGAGAAAAACATCATGCTGGTTGATTTATTGATTGATTTTATCTCATCTTTTTTTGTTTTCACTTATTCATTTGATCTGGATTGTATGCTATTGCTGTTATATTTCTATTGCTTGTTGTTTTGAGATTTTAAACGTCTCCCAATGCGCTAAGTTACAGGGGCTTAAACAAACCAACACCAGTTGTCAATTGGTGGAAAACAGACGTTAAACAATGATGATGATGATGATGATGATGATGATACATATGGTTCAGTATTTGGCAACACATGATGTCATGCTATAGATGCAACCAACTACTAGTTACATCTGTTGTGTAACGTCATGCATTGTCAATTACTGAAACATATGTAACAATCATAACAAGAGCACTCAGAGAACACAAACCTCAGCCAAGGTAACACCAACATACTCTCAACGATTAGTCAGAGATGATTTTTAAAATGAGAATATCTGAAATAAACTCAACTGCTCTCACAAACGAGAATACTAAAAATGAACCTGACTGCTCTCAAAAATTAAGTAAAAGAAAAAAAACAGAAAAATAATCCAGAATCCTTGTCCAGTACTGGATCAATCCCAAAATCTAATGAGTTTGTGCCAGTCATGATGCCAAACATTCCTGGAAGTTTCATCCAAATCCATCCAGTGGTTCTTGAGATATCTTGTCTATGGACAAACAAACAAACACAACTGAAAACAATACCTCTGCCTTAGTGAAGGTAATTAAGGAGAACCAAGTTATTATAGCCATGTTCTTTACTCTCGTTGTTATTGTTGTGTTCATTGTATTAAACCATAGCTCACATTCAGATACAGACAACCACGTGCATCTAAGTGACTGGGAGAGAGCAATGTGCAAATGGTTCGTTAATGTCCATGCATTCGTTTCATGTAAATTGCACATTTTCATACTTTATATAGAAAATGATATTTTTCATGTTTTTTTTTGTTTTTGTTGAAATCCTAAAGATGGATCAACAGATGCAAGACGACGGAATAATGCACACATGCGTCCACGCACAACTTGCATTTGTATGTATGGATGGATGGATGTGTGTGTGTGTGTGTGTGTGTGTGTATATATATATGCGATGGACTGGCATCCCGTCCAGCTAGGGGGAACACAGAAACCGGGAAACCAGGCCCATGAGCCTTGGCTACTTGAAAAGGGCGGCGTTTTACGTTTTATATATATATATATATATATATATATAGTCAAGAAGACTATATATGTTTTAATTTTAATTAAATTCCATTTCCCTTTGATATGATTAATCCATTCCGAACCTCACCCAAACTCCACATAAAAGCATGAAATGATGTTATATTTGTCCAGCTAACAATAGCAAATACATACATATGTGTGTACATATATATATATATATATATAATATATATATATATATATATATATATATATATATATATATACATACATATATACATAAATGTGACTGTGTGTGTACCGTTGGCAATTTTTTTTCGTCTGTCTTCCCTTCTCTGGATCTTTCCTTCTCCTATGTTTCCGACGAAGAGCTCCACTCGAAACGTTAAACCCTCCTTCTTTCCTTCCTTCCTGAGCGTCTAATAATACTATAATTGTTCTACGTCCTCACGTTGTTGTGTTTTCATGTTTGGATTAACTATATATATATATATATATATATATACATATGTATGTATGTATATGTTATTGTTAGCTGGACAAATATAACATCATTTCATGCTTTTATGTGGAGTTTGGGTGAGGCTTGGAATGAATTTTCCTTATTTACATGTATCTCTATTACTCATGTAATGAACAATTCAGTTCGCAAACAGGATTCTGGAATGGATTGTATTTATAGATAAAGGCTCCACTGTGTGTATATATGTGTGTGTGTATGTGTATACACATACATACATAATACACACACACATAGAGAGAGAGAGATAATGGGTTTTTGTCTGCTAAATTTCATCCACAAGTCAACTTGGGGCCATAACAGAAGACGCTTTGCCCAATATGTTAGATAGTGGGGATCAAACTGGGACCACATAGTTGTGAAGCAGGTCCCTTAATGTCTCGGCCATGGCAGGCAGCACTTATAATGTTGAGGCAAGATAATTCTGTAAATTTTAAGCTGAGAAAAGAAAAGATAAAAATCGCTGAAAGTAGAAAGTGCATGGTGACCAGAACGGGTCAGTTGATCCGTGTATTCACTGAAGAGGTCGTGGTGGTGGTGGTGGGGAGAGTCATAATGATAAGTGAGGGAAATTTGTAAGTGTGGTGGTGGTGGTGGTGGTGGTGGTGTGCAGGATGTAGCATAGATGGGCCAATGTAGTGTTGTGTGGTTGGGATAATAGCAGAGTAAAAAGCTGAAAGGAATTTAAATAATTACGCTTCCTCTAAAGCACACATTTCCTTTTTCGTTCCCATCCCCATCGCATATATATCCCTTTCAAATCGTGGGCAGAAAATAGAAAATGAGGAACGAGGGACAGAGAGCAGGGAGAGAAAGCAAGTAGGGGAATGTAGGAGGAAGGGTCCTAAATTATTAATTAGGTAGATTGAATAATAATATATCTGATAAAAAAAAAAAGGGTCTTAGGGAGTAGGGGTAAATTTAACACTGTGTATGCGATGGGGGTTGGTTTTAATGTGCAAGTCATGCTAACCAGCAATGAGAATGGATGTTAAATATGGTGATGGTGGCGGCGACGTGGATGGTGGTGGCGGCGGCAGTGGTGGTGGTAGTGGTGGTGGTGGTGGTGGTGGTGGTGATAAAAAGTAAATGAGAAAAACATTAACTTTCCCTGTTACATTATAAGGGTTTAAAGACATCTTTGCATAGGCTCGGAAAAAAAAAATATGTTCCTTTTCGAGCCATGTCAGGCTCGTAAGGGCCGGTTTCCCCGATTTCAGTGGCGTGGAAATTCCCCACCTGGACGGGACGCCGGTCCGTCGAAGGATAACTCATTTTTGCCAGCTGAGTGAACTGGAGCAACGTGAAATGAAGTGTTTTGCTCAAGAACACAACGCATCGCCTGGTCCAGGAATCGAAACCACAACCTTACGATCATGAGTTCAAACTCTAACCACTAAGCCACGTGCCTCCACAGGCTCATAAAAAGTGGGGGTGGGGGGTTGCAAGTGCACACCCTAAAATTTTGGGGAGAGCAATGAAAATGCTTTGAGTGTCCTCCTGAAAAACTTCATTGCCAAGACGAACGATCGTAGAAACATTTTCGGACTGATTTGTAACATTACTTTTCTATAATTAAATTAATCTGATTTAATTGAATAATAATCATTGATTTCAAATTTTGGCACAAGGCCAGCAATTCTGGGGAGGTGGGTAAGTCGGCTACATTGACCCCCAGCACTCAACTGGTACTTAGCAATCCTGAAAGGGTGAAAAACAAAGTTAACTTCGGTAGGGTTTGAACTCAGAACATAAAACTGATAAAATGCTGCTAAGCCTGGTGTGCTAATGATTCTGCCAGCTTGTTTGTTTTGTTTGTTTTGTTTTTTAATGTTGCCTGCAGGGCAACTACAGAGAATCGAACCCTGTAACTCTCAGATACCAGCTGAGCGCTTTGTACCAGAAAGCTAAGCAGCCCCTGGCATATAATAATAATGATAATAATAATCCTTTCTACTAAAGGCACAAGGCCTGAAATTTTGTGGGGAGGGTACCAATCGATTGCATTGACCCCAGTGTTTCACTGGTGCTTAATTTATTGACCCCAAAAGGATGTAAGGCAAAGTCGATCCCTGCAGCATTTGAACTCAAAACATAAAGAGAGATGAAAAACTGCTAAGCATTTCATCTGAGCATGATCGTTGCCAGAGCAGCTAACTGGCTTCCATGCTGGTGGTAAGTGAAAAAACATTTGAGTGAGGTTGTTGCCAGTACCGCCTGACTGGCCCTCATGCCAGTGGCACATAAAAGTACCCGCTGCACTCTCGGAGTGGTTGGCGTTAGGAAGGGCATCCAACTGTAGAAACTCTGCCAGATCAAGATTGGAGTCTGGTGCAGCCATCTGGTTCGCCAGCCCTCAGTCAAATCATCCAACCCATGCTAGCATGGAAAGCGGACGTTAAACGACAATGATGATGATGATGATGATTCCTTTTTCTGGCTACTAGGGCCCAAGATATGGAGAACAATATCGAAGGATGAGTTACAGCACACAAAAAATTACGGAAGCAAAAACGTGGGTTTAACATCAATCAAGGGGAGATATTACCACATTAAAGGATGTAACAGAAGATATATAATAAAAAGTAGAGAAATGAATAATAAATAAATAAATAGAATTCCCTGATAGAGCACCTCACTCTCTTCCCTCATCTTCTTCAAGTGATATTTGAAGAAATTGATGAGGGCTTGACCAGATAGGAATGTGCCTGTCTTCAAACCTTTCAGATAGGTCCACCACACACAGCTGCTAAGCAGAGAAAGACCTGCCTTCCTTCTCTGCTAATGGAAATTATTATTAATATTATTATTATCATTATTATTATTATTATTATTATTATTGAGTGAGAGAGCAGTGCATGCCATCAAAGTGACACTGGGGTAAAATATATGATAAGGGTGCACCAGGCACATGCATCACAGCCATATGTGCGCGACATGCTGATCTCATATCAAGATAAACAGCACATGACCTTGCAGGTGGGGCCCAGTTAGAATTTTCTTCTGGTCGAGTAGCCCATCCCGCTCAAAAGGTCCCTGAATAAGGATTGTTTAAGGATGTTGAACAAAACACCCATGTTTCCAAATGTGAATTATCCAAACCCCAAAGAATCCCTCTCAACACATGCTATGATGCTCCCCCACTATTTCTGTTCGTCATCAGGGATGCACATATCATCATCCACTAAGGGACATGCTCAACTGGTTTAGGTCAAACAACTGACAAGAAAATCTGTGGTATTGAGCAGAATATTTGCTGTAGCCCATCTTTTATACCAAGACAAAACAATGTACATGATAACACTTCCAGAGATCCACTGCCTGGTACTGCATCAGGGCATATTAATTATTATTATTATTATTATTATTATTATTATTATATCTATGTTTTGCTTTGACATTAGGATTGGGAAAAGCAACCTTGTTTGTAAAAGATTTTGCATCTGGGCTTGCACCCTCTAAGCAAATTTCATTCCTGCACTTATGTGTATGTATGTAGATAGATAGATAGGTAGGTAGGTAGGTAAATAGATAGATAGACAGTAATTGTCAGTCAGGATAAACTTGGATTTTCAGAAAAAGAAATCAACTGATTTACACATTACAAATACATGTACACACACGCACGCATGTGCGTACGTACGTACATACATACATACATACATACATACATGATGGGTTTCTTTAAGTTTCCATACTAAATCCACTCAAGACTTTGGTTGGCCTGGGCTTATATTAGGAGACACTTGCCCAAGATGCTGTGCAGTGGGAGTGAACCTGAGACCACATGTTTGGAAACTGCACCTACGTGTGTGTGTGTGTGTCTAGATTAGCCATTGTGTAAAACCAGCACATTCTTGTGGTAGTAACGCATGTGGAGGTGGGGCACCAGGAAGTCGTTTTTCCCAGTGCCAGATCTACTATACTGCAAAATAGTGCAGCTGAACGAGGAAGGACTTTACAAGAATTCATAGAAAATTTCTTGTTTTGTTGTTGTCCTATTTATACTTTTACCCTTTTACTCTTTTACTTGTTTCAGTCATTTGACTGTGGCCACGCTGGAGCACCGCCGTTTTAGTCGAGCAAATCGACCCCAGGACTTATTCTTTGTAAGCCTGGTACTTATTCTATCAGTCTATTTTGCCGAACCGCTAAGTTACGGGGACTTAAACACACCAGCATCGGTTGTCAAGCGATGTTGGGGGGGACAAACACCGACACACACACATTGGCCTGCTCGCTTAGCCAGTGGGGTGGCGTCATTTGAAGGCTAAAACAATGCGAAGCGCATTGTGACCAGCGATGTGTAGCAACATCTGATAGCTTGGTCGGTCACGGTGATCACGGTGATATATATATATATATACATATATACGACGGGCTTCTTTCAGTTTCCGTCTACCAAATCCCCTCACAAGGCTTTGGTCGGCCCGTGTCTATAGTAGAAGATACTTGCCCAAGATGCCACGCAATGGGACTGAACCCAGAACCATGTGGTTGGTAAGCAAGCTACTTACCACACAGCCACTCCTACGCCTATATAAGAAAATACTTTATTTATAATTGCTTGTTGCTATTTAGCATTAAATAAAATCTTAAAAAGCAGTTTGTGTTTGATATAGCTGTGAGGTTACAGCGTTAAAGAACACTGAATTTTTTAATCTATTTCACATTACAATCTCTTAATGCTTTAGAATGTCTTGTTAGTGAGACAATGGAAGGTCGAGGTAATGGTGGGGGGGCAGCACTATTGTTGGTTTGTGCTTAGGGCATCTGTTGGACTTAATCCGGCCGCCAATGTGTTGTGTCTTTGTGTGTAACATATGTGTATATATGTGTTGTGAGAGTGTGTGTATGATATATAGATATGTAGTCTATGCGTATGACTACATGCATTTGTGTGTATGTTTGTGTGTATATAGAGAGAGGGACACATACACTCACATGTGTGTTTAAGCATGTGTATGTATGTTTGTATGTGTGTCTAATAAATTGGATTGTTTGATAAAATCGACTATGAATCGACTGTATGTTCGTGTGAACAAGTGTCATAAATGTTTATTTATTCACATAAAAGTATATATAAATATACATACATACATATAGTGTTTACATTAATTGTCGTTTACATGTTGATTTTAGCGTATAAATAGGTCTTAAGATGTTTAGCTTCTTCTCGTATATTTATTACAGATAAAACAAAAAATAAGATCCCATTTTATATATATTTAGCATAGAAGTTGACCTCCGTATACAATAGAGAAAAAAGTTAGGTTTTATGTACGGGATGCGTATGTATGTTTAAATACACTCGGACACAAGTGCGCGCACACAGACGGTCACACACACACACATACACACTCATATCTATATACACTCGTTTATTTTATTTATTTACACATTCTTTCTTAGAGGAGTGACTATAAGGAAGTGTGTTGTGACATTGTTAAATCACTCTCCCAATTCCATTTCAAACTAATGCAAGCCTGCTAGAATATTTCTGTCTCCATTCACAGATTGTCACCAGATACTTTCCAATATTTAAAAAAAAAAAAACGAAAAAACTTTTCTCTCTATCGACATCCATCCACATCCACGAACAGTTCTTGTCACAAGAAGGAGAACTTTAACACCACTTCGCTTTAATTTCCACGAGTGTAACGTACAAAAAGAAAGGAAAAAAAAAAAACGAAATTAACATCTACCACAATCCCGCAAAAAAAAGGTCCCGTTTGTCCCCGACTTTATCGTGCCTTTGCTTCTAAAATTCCTGGGTTTTAATCACACTTAAGGTCAACATCACCGGGTTCTGTTCACCAACAGAGAATATCAAAACCTAAGGTAGAATATATTTGTCTTTATTTTCATAATCATCTCGTATTGATTTTATTCCAATCCCGTTTATTACTTTTTACAAATTGATTTAAAACAGTAATTGTAATTCTCCATAATAACGCATTCTAATATAAATTCTATGTTTAATTATTCGTATTTCCAATTTTGTGTATGATGTTTAATTTTAAAAAGTCTTACTGGAACCAAACAGAAAAAAACCCCTAAGTTTCTGCTTGCTTTGTTTACTTTAATCTATTCATTCTGAGATTTTAGAACTTGTACATTGCCGTACTTACAACCCAAGATCTCATGTGTGTGTGATGCTGTTGTATGAATGATACACAGGTGTTTACTACATATTTATCAGTCGGTATTCATAGACATTATCGGTGTGTGTGCGTGTACCTAGCGCCAATAACACGAATGTTGTGTCTGTCTTATAGTCTAAATGCTGTCTAGAAAAAACATGCCTGCTACACGTACTTTCACATATAAATTACTATTTTTATACCTTCATCTCTGACACATTGTATACATGCATCACTGCTCACAAGCGTCAACAGAAATGTAAATGATCGTTCGATACACTGCCTGTTATACGCATCATCGTTTCGTTAATTGCGTTTGGGTGTGCGCGCACTCGCGAATACCAGTATATTATTTTAATGGATCGGCCTGCAGAAGGAGGTTGTGTCTATGGCCTTCGCAAACCCTCCGAGATCAGTAAGATCGACATAGTTAACATTCCTTTTGAACAGTTGCTATTCGACGACTGCTGAGAAAACATGTACAAAGGGAGAATTTTTAGAGGGTCGACTTTCTGGAAGGAATAACTGACCGCAGTGGTTCATATTGGGGGGGGCTAGGTTGGACAGATGATAGATGACGGATTGAGAAGAGATAGGTAAATCGAGAGTATCTTAGGGGAATGTGACACGAAATCATTGATCCAGCTTCGAAAAGCAGAAACCGCTGTATCAGTGGTAGAAAAAGGCAGCGGGAAAGATGAGACGGCATATTTGTGGGCTGGAATGTGTAAGAGAGAGAGAGAGAGCTTGAGAAGTGTCCATCTTGTCAAACTAATTATTCTACTTACAGGCCCTAGGCCTGAAATTTGGGTGATGGATGAGTGTTAGTCAATTATATCGACCCCAGTGCTCGGAAAGATGAAAGGCAAAGTCGATCTCGGTGGAACAATGATGATAGTAGTGATAATACTTTTAAAAGGATCAAAGAGAGCAAAATAACTGTTTTTATTGCCATTTTTCTTTTCTCAGAAAAACAAGATACTAGCTTAAGTTTTTACAATCAAACCTTTTTAATTTGAAATTAAATTCATATAAAAATATTTTCTGCATCTGACAATATGTAGCGATTAAGATGGGTTGGGAGGGAATAAGATGTGTAATTTTGTGTAACAAAACTAGGCTTTAAGACTAATAAAAATAGGGAAGGGAATGTTACAGAAGAATGCTAGAGACCTGAAACATAAGCGAAGGAAACAGGCCTCCCCTTGTGTGTTATAATACGAGCTTGTAAGTCAATACAAGTGAAACACTCATACACACACTTCTTGTGTTCGTTTTTAGACACTCACATACACAGGCTAACCCTAACGGGCTGCAATTCACACGATACACAATGTTGACACTGTTTCCGACTCATTCCTATGATACATATTTTCGCTTATGTACATTCTGATAATTCTTTCTGCTTGCTATAAGCACAAGGCTCGAAATTTTGCGCCTGGCTGGTGCTTTATTTTATCGACTGCGACAGGATGAAAAAGGTTAAGTCGACCTCGGCGGAAATTGAACTCAGTACGTGAAGCTGGAAAGAAATGCTGCTAAGCATTTTGTCCAATACTCTAACGATTCTTCCAGCTCGCCACCTTTTGCAAATAGACATGCGTGGTGTCATAGGCTCGGGAATAAGGGGTGCAAATGCACCCTCTAAAATTTTTAGGGGCAATGAAAACGCTTTGAACATCCTCCTGAAAAACTTCATCGGCAAAACGAACAACGAGCGTAGAAACATTTCTGGGCTCATTTGAATCATTACTTATCTATTATTGGCCGTTGACAGAATCGTTAGCATGCCGGGCAAAATGCTTAGCGGCATTTCGTCCGTCTTTATGTTCTGAGTTCAAATTCCGCTGAGGTCGACTTTGTCTTTCATCCTTTCGGGGTCGATAAATTAAGTACCAGTTACGCACTGGGGTCGATATAATCAATTTAATCCGTTTGTCTGTCCTTGTTTGTCCCCTCTGTGTTTAGCCCCTTGTGGGTAGTAAAGAAATCGGCATTTCGTCCGTCTTTATGTTCTGAGTTCAAATTCCGCTGAGGTCGACTTTGCCTTTTATCCTTCCGGGGTTCATAAAATCAGAACCAGTCGAGTACTGGGATCGATGCAATCGATTTTCTCCTCCCCGAAATTGCTGGCCTTGTGCCAAAATTTGAAACCATTATTATTATTATTATTATTATTATTATTATTATTATTATTATATTACCTGTTTGTTTTGATACTAAAATTGGAAAAACTCGACCTTGTTTGTAAAAATTTTTGGACCTGGGCTCACCCTCCCCACCACTAAGTAAATTTCGTTCCCACACTTACGTGTGGTGTTGATCAAGAAATTTCCTCCCACCGGAGCCTCTTCACTCGTAGATAAACCATTTCAAAGACAGACCTATGTAATGGTATACATTTATTTGTAAGCTACTTGTCCAATTCAATAATTTTCTGTTCTTTCTCTCTCTCATACAGTAATTAAATTCACTGCTTCTGTTACCGATAACATAGGTTCAGTTCTTATTTGCAATAGCCCAAACATCGAATTCTGATTTTTGTTGGTAGCTGTTTCAATGTGAGGACATCCTACACGCAAATATACGACAGGCTTCTCGTCCACCAAATTCCACTCATAAGGTCCGACACAAAGCTATATTAGAAGATACTTGCTTAAGGAGAAGCAACATGGTCGATTTGATCTCGGAACCACGTAATTGGTTTCTGTTGAATTCCGAAATAATTTTCTGGCCCAAACAACGGTACATACGTTCTATAAATAAACAAACATAAGGTGCCGAGCTGGCAGAAACGTTAGCACGCCGGGCGAAATCCTTCGTCTATCTTTACGTTCTGAGTTCAAATTCCGCCGAGGTCGACTTTGCCTTTCATCCTTTCGGGGTCGATTAAATAAGTACCAGTTATGCACTGGGGTTGATATAATCGACTTAATCCGTTTGTCTGTCCTTGTTTGTTCCCTCTCTGTTTAGTCCCTTGTGGGCAGTAAAGAAATAGATATTTCGTCTGTCTTTACATTCTGAGTTCAAACTCCGCCGAGGTCGACTTTGCCTTTCATCCCTTCGGGGTCGATAAATTAAGTACCAGTTGTGCAGTGGGGTCGATCTAATCGACTGGCACCCTCCCCCCAAATTTCGGGCCTTGTGCCTAGAGTAGAAAAGAATACATAAACATACGCGCACGTGTGTGTATTAATACAGATTTCTTAAAAGTAAAATATGTATTTGCTGAATAAAGACAAAAAAATCGATATGTTAGTGACTCGGAGTTTCGTCAATATTGGTTCTTCAAATTATCGCTATTCAAACCTGGCTGTTTTGAAACTTCGATGTCGCTGACAACTTTTTAATGTAAGTGTATGTATGTGTGTGTGTGAGGCGGGCCCTTTAGTTTGCTGGTTCCTTGGGCTAACCGAATTTCAGCGCCCTTCGAATATTTTGTTTTAAATTTCAGTGGCAGAGAAGGGGAAAATAAACGAAGAAAATTTTTCTTATAATGCCCACACATACACACACACACACACACACACACATTGGAGAGAGAGCCTATCTGGCAATGATCTGACAGGCAGTTGTGTGGGTGAAAGAAAATCCGAAGGGTATCGTTGATCTCTCTGCAGACGTAACGAATCACAAACAACATTCATAATATTTTTGTCTCATTTTATTATTTTTCACTTTTTCCCCCAAACACTACGTGGACGCCCCAAGCGACAGCTCAAGTTGCAGTACTCTGAGTCGGCCCTCTGTGTGTGTGTGTGAGAGATCAACCCCAGTTCTATAACACAAAAGAGATTTTACACCCTTGTACCAGGTCCTATAGATTCTGGTGAAAGATTAATTTACTGTATGCTTTTGTAAAAAGGAAAACAAAACAAAGAACTCCACGGGGATGCCGTCGGATTGAAATCGTTTTTGCTCACTGCATCGGTTTAAATTTCGTCGGAATCAACTTTGTCTTTCAGTTTTTTCTCTGACATTGATAGAACAGGAAGTTTTGTTTAAGTAACTCATACTAGTGAGTCTGAAATGCGGTGCCCTACAGATCTTAAAAAATATAATTACTTTTAGAAAATTCCTACTAAAGCTTGAGCGCACGAAACAAAACGTGTTGTTCGTAATTTTATTAACATACTAGTATAATTAACAGAATAATTAGGAGTAGTTGAGATGGTTTAATTAAACTCTACCATTATAGGCACAGGCGTGGGTGTGGTTAGAAAGTTTGCTTCCCAAATCACATGGTTTCGGTTTCAATTCCATCGCGTGACACCTTAGACATATATATGCCTTTTGCTATAGCCCTGGGCCGACCAAAACCGTGTCAATGGATTTGCCAGAAGGAAATTGAAAGGAGCCCGTTGTGTGTGTATGTGTGTCTTTCTTGACTTGTGATTGTTGTAAATGAATGTTATGCATTTCCATGGAATGTACCTCAATAAACTTCATTTGGGGATCTTTTCGGTTTGAACGGCAGATTTTTCTAGCGGTGTCATATGAAATTGTCACCCATAATTATGACCCTAGTATCGATCTATTACATTTCAATCTGTTTTAGGGTTAGGGGTGGGGGGAAGGGTATCTTTTTTTCTTCAGAAATGTAAATAAACCCAATCTGTTTCTTAAACGAGGGACATATTCATACGGCACAGAATGTTTTTTTTTAACCTCAATAGACGTCATTGATTGGTTGAAATTGCAGAAATTGAAGAAGAAAAAAACAACAAATATCTTACAAACCATAGAATTTTCTCAATTAAGCCAAGAGAAAAAGATGTTTTATAAACACATTCTACCAGTATACGAAGTTTAAAAGTGTTTAGTTACGAGGAAATTATTTTAAAAAACTGCCGTTCAAACCGAAAAGATCCTCATTTGGTACGTGGAAAATTAAACGTTAAAACAATGGTTATATGAAGTGTACCCGTAACTTTTATTATTTCTCTACTCTTTTACTTGTTTCAGTCATTTGACTGCGGCCATGCTGGAGCACTGCCTTTAGTCGAGCAAATCGACCCCGGGACTTATTCTTTGTAAGCCCAGTACTTATTCTATTGGTCTCTTTTGCCGAACCGCTAAGTGACGGGGACGTAAACACACCAGCATCGGTTGTCAAGCGATATTGGGGGGACAAACACAGACACACATACACACACACATATATATATATATACGACAGGCTTCTTTCAGTTTCCGTCTACCAAATCCACTCACAAGGCATTGGTCAGCCCGAAGCTGTAGCAGAAGACACTTGCTCAAGATGCCACGCAGTGGGCCTGAACCCGGAACCATGTGGTTGGTTAGCAAGCTATCTCCAAAGCATCGAGATATCAAAATGATTGGAACTACTAACGTTTTGTTCTCTAGAATTTATTCATTATTCTTATTTTCGATGTGAGCTCACTTATATATTTCCTACATTTTCTCCAATTGAACAAACTTATAAAAGCATAAAAATCATTTACGCTTCGCTATTGTTTGTTTCCCTGACAATGATTCTCGCCGATGTATTTTGGTTAATCTGTCTCAGTATCTTTTCGTGTTCCCCTTATTTTTTTTTTTCTGTTTCGAAAAAGCAATCAGCATTACATTGACTGTGTGGGTGGATGGATGTCTCGGATGTTTTCATCTATCCTTGTTTTGTGTCAGCATCTGTAGGAAAAAAATAACGAGCAACACGGGATAGGATGAGCAAACAACTAACGGATAATGAAAACTGGTATTTATCAGCTTTAGCTGTTTTAAATCGGTATAGATTGGCAACAACCATCATACAGGCAAACCTTTAAATATCATTTTCGGTGTTTGATCACAGAGTCAGCCACCTACTTAATTTCACTATTACTATTATTATCATCATCATCATCATCATCGTTATCGTTATCATCATCATCATCGTCATCATCGTCATCATCATCATCATTATCATCGTTATCATTGTCATCATCATCGTTATTATCATCATCATCATCGTTATCATCATCATCGTCATCATCATTATCATCATCGTTATCATCATCATCATCATCATTATCATCATCATCATCATCATCCCAGATCTGTTTTAAACGAGAATAAATCACGCGCGCCCCCGCGCTTAATTGCGTTAATCCCTTAATGAGAATTATGTGACAGCTAATACCTTGAAGCTTATTGTTAGTGTTTATAAGTTCTAGAATCTCAACAAATGGATGTATTCTCGCTCACTCAACAGATTTCTCACGTTGGTAGGTGTTTTTTTTTTCTTCCTAATTTCTATTCCTTATTATTAACCACGAGTACTCTGCTCTATCCAAAATCCGTCCCCTATCATAGTTCAGGGCCTCATTGTCTTGGTGATGTTTTTTTATATGAATGTTTTCAAGTTCAGCGAAATAGATGTTAACCTGAAGTTTCGTTGATGACAATATCGTTCAGAAATAGCTAATTCCGCCATCTCTGTCCCTGACTCTCACCTAATATTTGAACATTTTTCCGCTTTAACTAATACTTGCAGGATTGTTTTATAGCTTTATTTATTGTTTAGATTACTTATAACCCCCTTACAATTTCTTATATACTCAAAAGGGAACAGGGTTTCTCATATTGCCTGAGTAACTTGCATGTTCAAGAGTTGAGGTTAACTCAAGACTTCCAGAGAAAGGTTTGGCTGATATTTCTAGCAAGTCGAGCGACTACAGGCAGACTCCCTTCATTGGCTCGTGCTGTTAAAGGGGTGTCATTCTAAGTTGGTTTTCATTTATTCATATTGTTTGTGGGTTGGAGAGAAACAATAAATGCAGAGAGTAAGCAAGCTGGACATAACTAGGAAGTTCGCATGAATCGGATGACTAGGTTAAAAGGAAGAGGATCTTACATTAATATTTCTCAGTCTTTTTTGTCCAGTGACCCACTTCGATTTTTCTAAAATGTATGCTGTTTATCAAAATATAAAGCACACGTATCATCGTTTTAACGTCCATTTTTTCATTTCTGCATGGGTGAGACGGATTTTATTGTGACAGATTTTCTACGGTCGGATGCCCTTCCTGTCGCCAGCCCTCACCTATTTTCAAACAAGGTAATATTTCCCCATAGCTAGACATGAACGACACTGCTTGTACGATGGTGACAATTGTTTTATCGTTTTACAACTACCACACGATGTCAAGACAAGGACACATCAACATCTAAACCAGGAATGGGCAACTTTTCGTCAAGTGGGGGCCGCATCGTACCGTTTCTAAGTGGGAGAGGGCCGCATGCATGAAATATTACTTGCCCACTTTACACTGAATTTTTTGCAGTTCTTCTTAATTTTATTTGTCTTAGA
Source organism: Octopus sinensis (assembly GCF_006345805.1). Lineage (NCBI taxonomy): Eukaryota > Metazoa > Mollusca > Cephalopoda > Octopoda > Octopodidae > Octopus > Octopus sinensis. The sequence continues at coordinate 21,577,888 of NC_043007.1, forward strand.
ATGAAATTAGTAACCTAGAAATTCGTCGAGGGCCGCAGGTTACCCATGCATGATCTAAACACTCACGCGTACGACGAGCTTCCTTTCAGTTTCCGTCAACCAAATCCACTTACCCAAAGTGGCACGCTGTGGGACTAAACCCTATTAGAAAGATATATAAACCTCTGTTCTGTTGTGTCTGGGGAGAATCATTTTCTTTTTGTGCCTTATAATGTAAAACACTCACCTGTAAAATTTCCACTTATTTCTTATTTTTATTTTCCTAAAATAAGAAATAAGTGGAAATTTTACTGGTGAGTGTGTTAAATTATTAGGCACAAAAAGAAAATGACTCCAGACACAACAAAATATGCTTCAACACACGAACTCATATGAAGAATCTTACAGACCAAATCCAAAAACGAAATATAAATCTTTATTGGTTCACCAGAAGTGATTAATTACAGGGCTCGATACAAACGCAGAATATTCTTTAATGCATTATGACTGTACACGTACACACACACACACATAAGCAGCTTAATTAACACTATTGCAAATCTAATTATTCATTTGTTACACCTCATTCTGAAGTAACTGATAACTCAAAAAATTACGCCATGCTCTGCTTTGGGGAAACGCTGCCTTACACAATCGTGTGTTTAGGGAAGATTGTCATTAGAGGTTTCTTAATAAGATAAATTTCCCTTTACCGGAATATAAGGATCTTTTCGGTTTGACCGGCAGATTTTTGAAATAATTTAACCCTAAAGCAGTGGTTCCCAAACTTTTAGGGGCTGCTGTCCCCTTGGCACGCAGGCGATATTCCTAGTTCTCCATCACCGCCTCCAAAAACACAGAACCACTTTCTGCAATAAATTCAAAACAACTGTATTTCACAAATAAAACTTAGGTATAATTAATCCATTATTCAGCCCAAAGGTTGTGGCCATGAAAAGAAAGAAAAGAAAGAAAAAAGTGCTGTGCGATCCAAGAATCGAAGCGTTCACCGTAAGATCGCAACAAGGCCAGACGTCTTAAAATACGTATTTTGTAAGATAAAAAGTCTTCAGTTATTTGTTTTCTCACCA
>NC_043007.1:21583957-21613957 GCF_006345805.1 Octopus sinensis
AATGTATACGTCATTAATAGGCCAATTACTCTAGTATTCATCATGATATAACATCTCTTGTAGGCGTGCTGTTTTAAAAGCACACTGACCAAATGTTATTAAATATTTGTTTTCTCTATTTTGTCCTTTCTAAAAAAACAAAACAAACATTGATCTAATTGACGGCGGTGCCTCTTTCATATGGCCTTGGCCATGATGGCTGAAACAAACAAGCTAATTAGGTATATTTTCAGAGACAGTATTCTTTGTGTACAATGAACAGACCATGAGCAATTGTCAAAATTGTTGATTGTAAGCATGTTCTTTAGTTCCGGGAATGGTGAAAACAGAATTAGTGAGCACAGCTTTAAAACAGACAACAGAATATTATCTGACCGAAGACAACACTCCTATGTTACCACAGCTGTACATCATCATCTTTTATCTTTTATCATTGCCGTTGTTGTCGTCATCACCATCATCATCATTGGACATTAAATGATGAGATATATATATATATATATTGGCGCAGGAGTGGCTGTGTGGAAGTAGCTTGTTTACCAACCACATGGTTCCAGGTTCAGTCCCACTGCGTGGCACCTTGGGCAAGTGTCTTCTACTATAGCCTCGAGCCGACCAAAGCCTTGTGAGTGGATTTGATAGACAGAAACTGAAAGAAGCCCGTCGTATATATATATATGTGTGTGCATGTCTGTGTTTGTTCCCCTAGCATTGCTTGACAACCGATGCTGGTGTGTTTACATCCCCATCACTTAGCAGTTCGGCAAAAGAGACCAATCCTGGGCTTACAAAGAATAAGTCCCGGGGTCGATTTGCTCGACTAAAGGCGGTGCTCCAGCATGGCCGCAGTCAAATGACTGAAACAAGTAAAAGAGAGAGTAAAGAGTATATATATATATATATCATCATCATCATCACATCATCATTTACGTCCGCTTTCATGCTAGCATGGGTTGGACGGTTCAACTGGGTCTGGGGAGCCCGAAAGCTGCACCAGTCCAGTCAGATCTGGCAGGTTTCTACAGCTGGATGCCCTTCCTAACGCCAACCACTCCGAGAGTGTAGTTGATGATTTTATGTGCCACCGACACAGGTGCCAGACGAGGCTGGCAAACGGCCACGCTCGGATGGTGTTTTTATGTGCCAGACGATGGCAGACGGCCACGCTCGGATGGTGTTTTTTATGTGCCACCGACACAGGTGCCAGACGATGGCAGACAGCCACGCTCGGATGGTGTTTTTATGTGCCACCGAACAGGTGCCAGACGAGGCTGGCAGACGGCCATCCGGACATTAAATGATGATGATGATGATGATATATATTATATATATATATATATATATGATATATAATGTATAGATAGATAGATAATACATACACACTAAAGTGTGGCATGGCTTTGGGTTCGGTCCTACTACAAGGCATCATAGGCAGCCATCTTACTTGCTGAACTTGGTCAACTGAACAACTCTTGTATATCAACTGACAGAGATTTCAGTGAACCTGTCTGCCATTAACTTATTTTTCTTCAAATAACTGGAATCCAGGACATTGTAATCCTTTGTTATATATGAAACTACACAGACTCTCCTCTTTACAGCACCTGTCCTAATTTAAGAGGATAAAGATTGTTTTGCTTCGGGTCTAGCTTAAACTTAAAAGATGGATAACTTAATGCAGTCTTTCAGCTCTTTGTTTATAAGTTCACAAATGTAATTTTGAACAAAAAATTTATTTGATGAGATTTCTAATGTTATTTATCCAAAGTTTTCCTTAAAGGAGTAAGTACATTTCTACAATAACGTGTGCGTGTGAACGCATATAATTTATCGTGATTATTGTCATTGAAATACCTTTTGTTGCTGGCTTAGATTAATTAGACAGGTCAACGTAGTCGTCCATTTGCTCCAGATTCTTTACAAAGCCACATTTGTGGGTGTAGCATATATTAGTCTTGTGTTTTCTCCGGTAAATCTTAATCTATCTTTCTATTTCACTGACAAGAAGTTTTTGTTTTACAATAGAGAAGAGATGAAAATCTTTGATGTATATAAAGATATATGTGTGTGTATGTGTGTATATATACATACATATATATTATATGTATGTATGTATATGTATATATATATATGTATATGTGTATATATATATATGTGTGTGTGTGTATATATATATATGTTTATATATGTATGTATATATATATGTGTGTGTGTGTCTTTGTTCTGTGTTCGTCCCCCACCACTTCTCGACAACTACTGTTGGTGTGTCCCTGTAACTTAGCTGTTTGGCAAAAAGAAACTGATAGAATAAGTACCAGGCTTTTAAAAAAAAACAAATCCTGGGATCAATTCGTTTGACTAAAAATTTGTCAAGGTAGTGCTCCAGCATGGCCACAGTCTAATGACTGAGACAAATAAAAGATAAAAGATATATATATTGTGTGTGGGGGAAATTATGAGGAAGTCCATTTTATATATATATATATACTGAAACAAGTAAAAGAGTAAAAAAGTGTGTGTATATATATATATAACCCCACAAAAACAAGGTGAAAAATGTAAATGTATTAGGTTTATGCCCAGGAAAAATAGAAAGAAAAGTTTTTTATATTTCAAGCATATGCTCATGTACAGAGAGAAAAGGAAAATGTGTCTTAATTAGACAATCACTGCATGCTGGAATGACCATGTATGTATAGTGTGTACGTTTGTGTGTGTGTGTAGATTTTAGTGTTTGTCCTACCACTACTTAGCAACTGGTGTTTGTTTGTTTACATGCCTATGACTTAACAGTTTGCCAAGAGAGATGGATAGAATAAGTGCCAGACTTAACGAAGTACTGAGGTTGATTTTTTTTTTTTTTTTTTTTTTTTTTACCTTGCAACTGGAATTTTTCAAGCAGTGCCCCCAGAACCGTCACAGTCCACTGGCTGAAACAAGTGAAAGATTAATGGTGTAATCTTCTTTGCTCACATGCCTCTGTCACACAATTACTAAATTAACCCTTGCTTCTACCCCAAATTTTTTACATCTGTTTCTTGAATTAACCTGAGTAACTTCCACACCAAAATGTCTCATTAAGTTGTCAGTGTTAATAATATGAACCTAATTTTGGCCAATATATTATATAACCTCTTGATCTCATATTACACAAATCAATATTTTCAATCATTAATTAATGCTTCAGGAATCTGGTTGTAAGATGTTAAAAGCAAATATATTAAATGCATCAGTATTCATAGATTACAAAACTAACACCAGACAATATTCTGTGTCATTGTTACCTTGTCTCTCTATTCTCTCTCTTCATCTGTATATCTATCTATTTATCTGTCTATTTATCTGTACATCTATCCATCTATCTATCTATCTATCTATCTCTATCTATCTGTACATCTATCTCTCTATCCATCTATCTATTTATCTGTCTGTCTATATCTATCTATCTATCTATCTATCTATCTATCTATATCTATTTATCTGTCTATCTATCTGTCTACCTATCTATCTGTTTATCTATGTATGTATGTATGTATCTATCTATCTATCTATCTATCTATCTATCTATCTATCTATCTCTGTCTGTTTGTCTGTCAGTATATCTATCTATCGGTCGATTGATCTAACTAGTTACCTGTCTATCTATCTACCTACCTACCTGTGTGTGTATCTATCTTACTCTCTCTCTTTCTCTCTCTCTCACACACACACACACTGTTTTAATGTACAGTTTCATTCACTTGCATGGGTCAGACAAATTTCATTGAGGCAGATTTGGTATATCAGGATCCTCTCTCTTATCTCCAACCCTCAACTGTTCCCAAGTTAGATAACATTTCAATGAAGGTAGCAAACAAACGACACCACTTGCCTGATGGGCTATAGTAGAAGACACTTGCCCAAGGTGCCACATACTGGGATTGATCCCAAAACCACAAGGTTACACAGCAAGCTCCTTAACCACATGCCTATGCCTATGTGAATATTGGTTTCAGATTTTGGCACAAGGCCAGCAATTTCAGAGGGGGGTAAGTTGATTACATCAACCCCAGCATCGGTTGTCAAGCGAGGTGGGGGGGGGGGGGGAAACACACATACATATATATGACGGGCTTCTTTCAGTTTCCATCTACCAAATCCAATCACAAGGCTTTGATTGGCCCGAGGCTATTGTTGAAGATACATGCCCAAGGTGCCATGCGTGGGACTGAAACCGGAACCATGTGGTTGGTAAGCAAGCTACTTACCACACAGCCACTCCTATGCCTATATGCTAAGAATTCTGCCAGCTCACCACCTTAATGTGAATAAATATTGGTTTTTGTATTTTATCACAAGGCCAGCCTTTTCAAAGGAGTGGAATAGTTAATTTCATCGAACCCCTCCTCCTCCCCTCATGCATAACTAGTACTTATTTTACTGACCCCGAAAAGATGAAAGGCTAAGTCAACCCCATCAGGATTTGAACTCGGTACATAAAGATGGGTGTAATGTCACTAAGCATTTTTGTCGGATGTGTTAATGATTCTGCCAGCTCGCTGTGAATAAATATGAATTCTAAATTTTAGCACAAGGCCAGCCTTTTTGGGAGATGGTGGGGCTAGTCAGTTACATTGAACCCAATACGTAACTGGTACTTATTTTATCGACCCCACCAAAAGGATGAAAGGCAAAGTCGACTTTAGCAGAATTTGAACTCAGAATGTAAAGACAGGCAAAATGCAGTGAACCATTTTGCCCTGCATGCTAATGATTCCACCAGCTTGCTCCCTTAATGTCAATAAATATTGAAAAGGTTTTAGATTGTACAACCCACACATATGCTAATCAGAATGCATATTTGCATATTTATGAGTATGTGTGTGTGTGTGTTTATTGTTGCATATTTTCCTTTCTTTTCTCTCTTTCTTTCTTTCACATTCTACATAATACAAGAATTCAGTTCCAACCAACAGATGTTTATGTGAGGTTGGCCACTTTTAAAGAAATATTCCATTTTTTATTTCGTTCTTTTACCATTGTCTAAAAACATGTAAAAGAGAAGAAGAACAAAAAAGACACAAAGCTAATATGACTGCACTAAGGAATGGAATATTTGATCTGAAAGACGCAGTTGTTTATAAATGAAAATGCAAAACATTAAGGCATGTTTAGTAAAAAGAAGAAGAAGAATCACCCATTCTGCTAGTTTTTTTGAGATGAGAATTGTCTTCTGGTAAAAAGGATTTTTTTTAAAAATCTATTCATTATGTTTCTGCACTTCATGAATATTCTTTATAAAATTCCTCAACAAGTCAGTCCTGTTCCATATTCATTGTTCTGAGCTGCAGCAGTATGTAAGATATGTAAAACATGACATGTAAAATTATTATATCTTACATATATATATATATATATATATATATGTATGTATGTATGTATGTATGTATGTATGTATGTATATGTATACATACATACACACACACACACACACTCTTGGAGTGGTTGGCATCACTAAGGGCATCCAGCTGTAGAAACCTTGCAAATCAGATTGAAACCTAGTTCAGGTTACCAGTTTTCTGTCAAGCCTATGCCAGCATGGAAAATGGATGTTAGATGATGATGAGGATGGTGGTCATGATATGTGTGTGTGTGTGTGTGTGTGTGTATATATATATATATATATATATATATATACACACACAAATTTTCATACTTAGATATGTTCCAGCAGAATTGGCTAAGGCCATGTCTAATTTAATAGCATGACCTGGAAAAAGACATTTAATGATGTTTTGTATTAGTCATTATTTGGGCTCTGTAGCCCATTCGAGTAAAGAATATATATATATATATATATGACGGGCTTCTTTCAGTTTCTGTCTACCAAATCCACTCACAAGGTTTTGGTCGGCCCGAGGCTATAGTAGAAGACACTTGCTCAAGGTGCCACGCAGTGGGACTGAACCCAGAACCATGTGGCTGGTAAGCATGCTACTTGCTACACAGCCATGTCTGTGCCTATATATATATGAAAGTGCATGGCTTAGTGGTTAGGGTGTTGCACTCACAATTGCGAGATCGTGGTTTCAATTCCCAGACTGGGCGTTGTGCTGTGTTCTTGAGCAAAGCACTTCGTTTCACATTGCTCTGCGATCATTTCATCATCTGACATGTGGCACACAGTGCACCTGTACAGGTGATGTCGATTTGATGGAGGGAGTGAGCTTATGTGAACAGAAACATTTGAACACTATAAACACATCATCTGTGTGGTTGTTTGGTAAGAAATTGCCGAACACTCATACATTGTCTAATGACAGGAGAGTCCATGACATATATATACATACATACGTACACATATATATATCATCATCGTTTAACGTCTGTTTTCCATGATAGCATGGGTTGGACGGTTCGACCGGGATCTGGGAAGCCAGAAGGCTGCACCAGGCTCCAGTCTGATCTGGCAGTGTTTCTACAGCTGGATGCCCTTCCTAATGCCAACCACTCTGTGAGTGTAGTGGGTGCTTTTTACGTGTGGTGCACCTGAGCACTGTATACAATAAGTTCATTATTATTATTTTATTTATATATATATATATATTTGTGTGTGTGTGTTTGTCTGACTGTATGCGCACACATACATACACCTTTGTATGTGAGTGGTGATTACTTCGTTCCATTACCTGAACAACCACATACCACATGCAGGTGAGAAGAAACTCAGAGGTGCAGAGAAGTCGGTCATCATCACCTTGATTGACTAATATAAATAAAACCTATTACACGTACCGAGTTACTCTTTCATCAAATTTCTGTGTGCGTATGTGTGTATGTGCACACGCATTATTTAGTGTAAAACCTGGCGGGGGGTGGGTGGAAAAAAGAACACCGTGCATATAATACCTGTGTGTATAAAGACATACATATGCATGTTAAATTATTGTTTGTGTTTTTTTTTCTTCCGTCTCCACCCCCACCACCCCATGACCTTTTGGCTTTAAAACAAGGTTCAGACTGCTTGCGGACTGCATTATTATCAGGTTCACCATAACAAGCATTGATTGTTCTTAATGGCAATCAATACAGCAGATAGGAACGGGGTGTGGTCGGTCGGTTGTTGCGCTTTCACTTAGCTTCTCTCCACCTAACGTTGTTGTTGCTGTTGCTGTTACGAACGACCGACTTATCACCGAATATCATCCGTGGTGGAAGTTAATGTTGTTTTTTAACTAAGTAGTGTTATGCGTGCGGATCTGTAAGTGTATTTCTGTTTTAGGTGTGTGTGTGGTGAGGTGTGTACACATTAATATATAAAACTAGGTGAATGTGTGTATGTGTATGCATATATATATATATACGTAAATAAATATATGTATATATATATATATACATACATATATATATACGTAAATATATATATATATATATATACACATATGTGTATATTATATATATACATATACATGTATATATATATATATACATATACATATATATACATACATATATATACATACATATATATATATACATTATATATATATATATATACATATACATATATATACATACATATATATACATACATATATATATATACATTTATATATATATATATATATATATATATATATATATATAACGGGAAGCTTTATGAAAATAAACAAAAGACGAAGGCAGGTGGAAAACAAACGAACAATTGTATTAGTATGGCGCTCAGGAAATATAAATAAAACAAGTCTTTAACGTTTCGAGCCTACGCTCTTCAACAGAAAGATACACAGAGAGAGAAAAACACAGAAAGAAGGAGAGAAAAAAAATGCGTGCAGTAGCTAACGAATCAACATATATATACACACACACACATATATATGTACTTACATACATACCACATGGGTGTGAATAGACAGATAAATACATGTACATTTGTGTGTCTGAGAGAGAGATTATAAAAAGAGAAAAAAACAAGGTGCGTTATGAATATAAATAAATATATATATATATATATATATAGAGAGAGAGAGAGAGAGAGAGACACACACACACAGACAAAGGGAGGACAAGATGTGTGTGTGTGTCAGTATAGATAAATATTTCAGAGCTGGTTTGGTTATGAGATGTAGATGGATGCTGTCAGCTCCATAAAGAAGTGCTGATCTCTCAAAGTGGATGGTACTCGTGGAAGATGGAGTCCCAGGAAGACATGGGACAAAGTGTTGGAGGGCAACTTCAGCATGCTGACCCTTTCGGGTCAGATGCCAAAGGACCAAGATACCTGGTGCCTTGCTGTACTCAAGAAGACCTGTCCTCCACGGCAGAAGGTGTAAAGACTACATCCACTGGTAAAGAGGATTGGCCAGCAAGAACCTTGTGCCAGTGCCATGCTAAGATCACTCATCCATACTCTGTAAAGTGGTTGGCATTAGGAAAGGCATCCGAATTTAGAATCCAAGCCAAATCAGACTGGAATGTGGTGCAGATTCACAGCTTGCCAGCCCTGGTTAAACCACCCAAGCCATGCCAACATGGAAAACAGATATTAAAACTTTGTATATATATATATATAGGTGCAGGAATGGCTGTGTGGTAAGTAGCTTGCTTACCGACCACATGGTTCTGGGTTCAGCCCCACTGCATGGCACCTTGGGCAAGTGTCTTCTACTATAGCTGACCAAAGCATTGGGAGTGGATTTGTTACACAGAAACTGAAAGAAGCTCATCATGTGTATATACACACCAATGTTGGTGTGTTTACGTCCCCATAACTTAGCGGTTCGGCAAAAGACACCGCTAGAATAAGTGCTAGGCTTACAAAGAATAAGTCCTGGTGTCGATTTGCTTGACTAAAGGCGGTGCTCCAGCATGGCCTCAGTCACATGACTGAAACAAGTAAAGGAGTAAAAAATTAGTTTATGTTTGTGTGTGCCTGTGTTTGTCACTCTCCTCTCCCTCCGCCATCGGTTCACAACTGATGTTGGTGTGTTTACATCCCTGTAACTTAGCGGTTCGGCAAAAGCAACAGATAGAATAATTACTAGGCTTACAAAGAGTAAAGTCCTGGGGCGGTCGATTTGTTCGACTAAAGGCGGTGCTCCAGCATGGCCGCAGTCAAAATTACTGAAACAAATAAAAGAGCAAAAGAGTATATATCAAATGTCTAACACAGCGGAGTGAAACAGAAATTCATTGGCATAAGGTGGTTTTGAACCACTGGTCTTTATACTCACTGGGCCCTGCCCCTACACCCAATCTCTCCCCATCACTCATTTTCCTTGTACCTCTCCCTTCACTCTTTTATTAAGTTTAGGCGCAGGAGTTGCTGTGTGGTACATAGCTTGCTTACCAACCACATGGTTCCAGGTTCAGTCCCAATGCGTCGCACCTTGGGCAAGTGTCTTCTAATATAGCCTTTGGCCGACCAAAGCCTTGTGAGTGGATTTGGTAGACGGAAACTGAAAGAAGCCCATCGTATATATGTATATAAATTTATGTGTGTGTGTATATGTTTGTGTGTCTGTTTGTTCCCCCAACATCACTTGACAGCCGATGTTGGTGTGTTTACGAACTTAGCGGTTCGGCAAAGGAGACCAATGGAATGGGTACAGGGCATACAAAGAGTTGCTCAACTAAAGGCAGTGCTCCAGCATGGCCACAGTCAAATGTGCATATTTCGTTTCCCCCCTCCCTCTTTGTATTACTATTTACTTCACCCTCTCTCTCTGGATATACCATCCCTTCCCTGCTCTATGTTCTATCAGTCACTTCTCTCTGACCTCCACTTATCTCTCTCCTCTCTCCCTTCCTCTCCTATGAGCCACATCTTAGGACTAACATACCTCTAGCTTTAACACCCTCTCTTATCTCAGGTCAATGGTTTCACTCCACCTTTGACCCTGCCCACCACTAACTATAGCTGCCAGTACATATGTCTTACTTCTCTCTCACTCTCCCTCTCTCTCTCCGCCTCTCTCTAACCCCTCCTACCCCATGTATCAACTCCTTGTCCTCTACTCTGTCTACAAATTTATTATACAGCTGCTTTCCACCCTTCCTGTACTGTCACTTATCACCTCCTCTTTTCCTGAGCCACTCCCATTTATTTCAACCCACTCCATACTGATATTACCATCAACAGCACTTCCACCTTTGTACATCCTTCACTACATTTACCTCCACCCCCATTTCTATCCCTCGCCCTCCTCTCACACTAACGAACTTACCCACCCTCTCTTCTGTATTCTCTTTCACACTCACCTCCTTGGATCTTGAGAGTATGCTCTGACACCTCTTCACCACCATCATTGTCTACTTTCCAGTTACTCCCACCCGTCCTTATATAATTCCATCATCAACCAGGAGAATTCATCTATGAAGCAATTGCCCCAGCTCCCCTTCAGGGTTGGCGAAAGCGATGTGGTGGACAACGAAAAACCTGGCTGATGACAGTCAAGGCTGATCTGGAACCCAACCTAGGCACCCATGTCTACGGCATTCACCGCTGGAATAGGGATCAGTTGGAGATCACGCGGTCGTTAGCCTCAGATTGCCAGGTCTGGTCGGCGTTTGTGAGAGATGCAGCATTGAGGATGGATGAAGCCAGCTCAACCCACCCTGGGTGAATGCTGTCTCAAGAAAAGAAGAGAAGATCCTTATATAATACAAGGCAAAATAGTAAAGACCCCTTCGGTCAAGAATGACCATGGGATTACACCTAGATGACCATGGGATTGCACCTAGAAAGTTCCCCTCTGAGGCGCAAGTCCAGGCAAATTTGTTTATGGAAGACCAGCAGTCACCTATACATACCAGCCTTCCCTCTCTGTGCCACCGATATTATCCAACGAGCTGGCAGAAACATTAAAACGCCGGGCGAAATGCGTATCCGTACTTCATCTGCCGTTATGTTCTGAGTTCAAATTCTGCCGAGGTCAACTTTGCTTTTCATCCTTTTGGGGTCGATAAATTAAGTACCAGTTACGCACTGGGGTCGATGTAATCAACTTAATCCCTTTGTCTGTCCTTGTTTGTCCCCTCTATGTTTAGCCCCTTGTGGGTAATAAAGAAACAGATATTATCCAAGAGAAAGACAAAGACTGATACAGCTTGGCACCAATGATGTCGCAACTCATTTCTACAGCTGAGTGAACTGGAGCAACATAAAATAAAGTGTCTTGCCCAAGAACACAACACACAGCCCAGTCCAGGAATCGAACTCACTACCTCATGATTGTGAGCCCAACGCTCTAACCACTGAGCCATGTGCCTTCACAAGGCAGCCAAGTATTTTCTCTAAAGCAAAACACTTGTACCTGTCCCTTTGTCACACTTTAGCCTTTCAACATCTGGCATCTTCTTTGTCATAGTAACCTCATTGATGCTGGTGCTACATTACAAGTGCCCAGTACATTCTGTAAAGTGGTTGGCATTAGGAAGGACATCCAGCCATAGAAACTATATCACAGAAGACACTGGACTTGGTGCAGTCCTCTGGTTCTTTGGATCCTGTTAAACTGTCCAAACCATACTAGCATGGAAAACAGATGTTAAAGGATGGTGATGATGATGATGATGATGTGTGTGGAAGGAATTTGTGTTGTTTAGATCCAAGTAATTCATGATCAAATATGTTTGTCATGAACCTCTCCTCTCCTCTTTTATTGAGACATAGTGTATCTAGGAAGACATTATCTAATGTACGCCATCTTTATTATAAGACAGTATGGTGTAATTTGAGTAAGATTTGGCTGCTATTTCTAATTGGTGAAACAATCATATAGAGCAGGCATAGGCAACTTTTTTGAGAAGTGGGCCACATGAGTCATTGCTCAACATCATGTGGGGCCGCATTACTGAAAAGAAAGGCGAGCTGGCAGAAACGTTATCACGCCGGGCAAAATGCGTAGCCGTATTTCGTCTGCCATTACATTCTGCGTTCAAATTCCGCCAAGGTCGACTTTGCCTTTCATACTTTCAGAGTTGATAAATTAAGTACCAGTTACGCACTGGGGTCGATGTAATCGACTTAATCTGTTTGTCTGTCCTTGTTTGTCCTCTCTGTGTTTAACCCCTTGTGGGTAGTAACGAAATAGGTATTTTGTTTGCCGTTATGTTCTGAGTTCAAATTCCGATGAGGTAGACTTTGCCTTTCATCCTTTTGGAGTCGATAAATTAAGTACCAGTTACGCACTGGGGTCGATGTAATCGACTTAATCTGTTTGTTTGTCCTCTCTATGTTTAGCCCTTCGTGGGTAGTAAAGAAATAAGTAATATTTTTGTTGCATTGTGTGGGTTGCAGTTTGCCCCATGATTGATATTAGAGAGAAAATCCCTCGTTTGTTGGATCAATTAACATTAATTAGCATATGTTGTTGAATTAAAATTCCTTTGTGATCCATGTCAGTATGTCAGAACGTCTGTAAATCCTATCTCATGACTTTTAAAACTCTACAATATCAATCGGCGCGGTCCTTCCGTAGATGAGATAAGGATCTCATTAAACATCCTGATGCAGATCAATAACCTAATTTCAATAAAAAGTGGGGGGAAAAAAGCAAAAAAAAAAAAAAAAAGCAAAATAACCAACAAAACACCTGTAAATATGTCATTGTTTTAATCAATACACAGGAAATTCTCATTAAGCTCCATTAACCTGCTGTTTGTTTCAGGCGTGCTTTCTGTTATTGTGTATCTTACGCTGGTTAAACGTACAGCTATGTTTGAATTTGTAGAAGATTAACTGTCGCTCCAGTACATCTCTAAACATCTCGGTTGTTATTTCGAAGCCACCTCCACTTCCCCCATCTCCTCGTGTTTGTGTGTAACTGATAAAATTGTATTTGTTCTGCAAAAATTCTTGATGTGAAGTTGTGTGTTGAAACAGATATTGTTATTATATATGGGGATGGTCACTTTCCTCTCTTTCTTTTTTTTTTTTTCGTTTTTGCCAGTAAATGCAAACAGTGAAAATCAAATAGTTTGTTGGCCAAAAAAAACAAAAGGAAAATTAGAAAATAGTAATTGATACAGGTGTGGCTGTTCTATATTTAAGAGATAAGGAATTATGTACATTATTTACAATTGATGGATATTTGTCCTCATCTTGTTTGTTGTTAACACATTTCGGCTGATATACTACCCTCTGGCCTTCATCAGGTGTGCCATTTGTGCAGGTAGCACATAAAAAGCACCATTTGAGCGTGGCCGTTGCCAGTACCGCCTGACTGGCCATCGTGCCAGTGACACATAAAAACACCCACTACACTCTCAGAGTGGTTGGTGTTAGGAAGGGCATCCAGCTGTAGAAACTCTGCCAGATCAGATTGGAGTCTGGCGCAGCCATCTGGTTCGCCAGTCCTCAGTCAAATTGTCCAACCCATGCTAGCTTGGAAAGCGGACGTTAAACAATGATGATGTGGTATTAGCTTTGAGTCTCTACATCTACACAGGAAAGTTAGATGGTTTGAAAGACGAGCTAGTTTTTGATGGAGTTTTTCTATATGTCTCCATTGAAGTCTAATGCCGGCTCTATACCAATTAGATACTACAGTTCTATATTTAAGAGATGAGGAATTATGTACATTATTTACAATTGATGGATATTTGTCCTCATCTTGTTTGTTGTTAACACGTTTCAGCTGATATACCTGATGAAGGCTGGAGGGCACATCAGCCGAAACACTGTGTTAACAACAAACAAGATGATGACAAATATCCGTCAATTGTAAATAAGGTGTGGCTGTGTGGTAAGAAGCTTGCTTCTCAACCACATGATTCCAGGTTCAGTCCCACTGCATGGCACCTTGGGCAAGTGTCTTCTACTATAGCCTCGAGCTGACCAAAGCCTTGTGGATGGATTTGGTAGACGGAAACTGAAAGAAACCTGTTATATATTTACATATATATGTATGTATGTATTTGTGTATCTTTGTGTCTGTGTTTGTCCCCACGTCATCATTGTCAACCAATGTTGGTGTGTTTACATCCCCGTAACTTAGCAGTTCAGCAAAAAAGACCAACAGAATAAGTACTAGGCTTTAATAAAAAAGTAAGATCTGGGGTCGATTTGTTCAACTAAATCCCTTCAAGGCGATGCTCCAGCATGGCCACAGTCAAATGACTAAAGCAAGTAAAAAAAATAAAAGAATCCCCAAATAAATTGTAGTTTTGAGCCATCTTTACTACGTTAAAAGACTATCGTTGCTGAAAGTAAATGAGATTGTACTAAACAGGAGTGGCTGCGTGGCACATTGACCAAGTGTCTTCTACTATAGCCTCAGGCCGACCGAAGCCTTGTGAGTGGATTTGGTAGATGGAAATTGAAAGAAGCCCATCGTATATATGTATGTATGTATGTGTATGTGTGTTTATGTGTCTATGTTTGTCCCCCCCAACATCGCTTGACAACCGATGGTGGTGTGTTTACATCCCCTTTACTTAGCGGTTCAGCAAAAGAGACCAATAGAATAAGTACTAGGCTTAGTAAGTCCTGGGGTCGATGTGCTCGACTAAAAGGCGGTGCTCCAGCATGGCCACAGTCAAATGACTGAAACAAGTAAAAGAGTAAGCACTTTTCAAAAACAAAATGTCTAAAATCTATTTCCTTTTGTTATTGTGTTTAGTTTGCAAGATTCTTGATGTGAACTTGTATTGAAACAGGTTTTTTTTTTTTGATGCCTCAGAAGAGTCATAATGCTATTATTAATAAACACACGAACTGGTTCTGTTTTACTTCGTTAACATTTATCAAATTAACTAATCGGTTGTTTGATTAATTATTCAGTCAGTCAGTCAATCAGCAACGTCCTTTTGTTGCTGTTTGTGACTTCATCAATGATAGGCCCTCTCTCTCTTCCAGCCCTGTTTCAGGTCATTGAAGCTGTCACAAATGATGACAAAAGGACTTTAACCCTTTAGTGTTCAGATTATTCTATCAAACATAATGCTTATTGATTCACATTGATTTGAATTAATTCTACATTATCCCATATCTTCAAGATCTTGATGGTGTAATTACTTAATGTAGAATAACATTGTAGGGTAGATGTGAGAGCCTGGATTTAGTCATTTTAAATATTTTGGCTGGATATGGCCGGTTTAAATACTAAAGGGTTAAACAAATCTAGCTGGTTGATTGATTGATTGATTGATTGATAAAATGGTTAATCAATTAGTTAATTCATTAAATGTTAACATAGGCGCAGGAGTGGGCTGTGTGGTAAGTAGCTTGCTTACCAACCACATGGTTCCGGGTTCATTCCTACTGCACATTGGGCAAATGTCTTCTACTATAGCCTCAGATTTGGTAGACAGAAACTGAAAGAAGCCTGTCATATTTGTGTATATATATATATATATATATGTGTGTATGTGTGTCTATGTTTGTTCCCCCAACATCACTTGGCAACCGATGCTGGTGTGTTTACGTCCCCATAACTTAGCGATTAGGCTAAAGAGCCCGATAGAATAAGTACTAGGCTTACAAAGAATAAGCCCTGTTTACAAGAGAGACCTCTTGTGGCTATGTGTATCTAATCCCTTGTGAGGTCTTGAATGAAATCAGCACTACAAACTTAAAAAACTCTTTGTAGTCTGTAACTGCACTTTACACAGCTTATAACAATTGATTGTACCCAGCACATTGTACCAAACCAGACAGAGCCTGCACGGCTTAAATGTCTTGGATATTGATGCAGTACAAGCTATCAAATCTTCATCTAGTGGTCTGTTGGTCAGTCAACTTAGTTACCTGTGACTCTCTCTGAATAGTTTTATAACCAGCTTCTCATATTAACTTAACCCAAGACCATTTCACTTAACAAGGGAACATTTTTCATATCTGTAAGCATCTACCCCTTCAGTTCTTGTGTGGCTTACATAGAACAGAAGAGAGTTCAGTCAGCAGTGCTTTCATTTATACAGATATGTTTTATTTGAATGGGTTTACACAACCTACATAATTGGACTTTTCTGAGACTGTTTTTTTTCCTTCTGAAGATGGGCCTTTGCGCCTGAAATATAAAGGTTTTATTAAACTTTCCATATTGTCAGAAGCTTTCTATTACTTTTTTTTTACATTCTACATTATTACAATGCTTCAAGCGAATTACAATGTTTTGGAAAAACTTGTGACCAAGGAGAAAATAATTTTTTTGAACTCTTTAACATTTTTGTTACCATATTTCTGTTGAAAGACTAGCTTTTCATCATCATCATCATCGTTTAACATCCGTTTTCCATGCTAGCATAGGTTGGACGGTTTGACTGGGATCTGGGAAGCCAGAAGGCTGCACCAGGCTCCAGTCTGATCTGGCAGTGTTTCTACAGCTGGATGCCCTTCCTAACGCCAACCCACTCCATGAGTGTAGTGGGTGCTTTTTACGTGCCACCGGCACAGGGGCCAGATGAGGCTGGCAACGTCCCCGATCGGTTGGTGCTCTTTATGTGCCACCGACACGGACGCTAGTCAAGGTGGCGCTGACATTGGCCACGTTTGGGTGGTGTTTTTTATTAATTCTGAAACTAATGATGGAGTTATTTAAATAATTCAGTTGTTATTAAGCTGGTGTTTGAATCATAAATTGACATGGTATCTTGATGGAGAGTTTTATTTCAGATTACTTTAAACCAGGAAGTTAGTGCCATAGAACCAGGTGTCATAAGGGTTACTTACATCAAATTTTTCTTTAACCCTTTCGTTACTGTATTTATTTTGAGATGCTCTGAGTTTCTTTCAATTACTTTAAATATAACAAAGAATTTAGTAAAATAACTTGGTTATCATTCAGCTAGTGTTAGGAACATAAATTGTGACTAAGGTTTGGTGGAAGATTTTTATTCAAAACTTATGAAAACAAGACATTTGCACTCAGAGCTTGATCCAGTTTCAGCCAGGTTGGTAACGAAAGGGTTAAATATTGTTAAAATTAAAACCTAATTTCTGATCTTGCTTAATATTTAAAACTTAATTCCTAATTCTGTACTAATTAAAAAAATTTCTCTCTTTTCTTGTCTTTGCAGGAAAAGCCAAAAGAAAACGGTATTTCAAATAATTTTGATACAGATTATGAGGTAAAAGACGACGAAGACATGTCTGAATTAAACGAAGGACACATCTATGCTAACAGTGAGCCCCTTGCTCATCCCGTGTATGAGAATGTCAGTGTGAATGGTAAAGCGGACAATGACGATACATACGAAAATGTTATGAAAGAATCGGGTGATGGTCAGGAGATAAGTGTTACACTCAAGACTGAAGAATCCAGTCCTTTGTATGACACTTTACCTTCCTTGAAGAAAGAAATCGATAACAATAATGACGAAGATGATATCGTCGTTGTTTCTGATACAATGGATGAGATGGTGGTTCATGATATTGAAAAAGAAAGCAAACCAGCAGAGGAGGCTGCTTCTGAAGTGACAGAAGAGGATAATGCCATCGAAGCTGAAGTCGAAATAGAAATTCCACAAACGCAGGAGGAAGAACAGCGCAAGTCTCCATCTCACAGCCGCAGCGATAGTGCTAGTCCTACGGAGCGGCCTGCAAGCCCGACTCCAGCTAGCGATGAAGAACCACATGAACGAAATGTCTGTCATAGCCCCAGCCCAAGTATGTCCGATGAGGAAACTGCTAACATAGCTGCTACTTCGGAAGAGAATGATAGCGAAACACGCCGTGACTCGATGCACAGCCCAGTCCCGACGCCAACTCCTAGAAAAAGGACGAGTTTGTGTCATGGTAAAAGCCCAGAATTCGACATTAATAAAGAAGCGTGTCGAAGTCCTAGTCCTAAGGAACCTAGTATCAGCTCTGAAGGGAGAAATACACGTAGCCCAAGTCCCGATGACATGATTATACACCAGGTGAGTTCTTTTTACCTTTCTTTTTTTCATTAACCATTACATTAAAATGTATTTCGATGATGAATTTTCTAAGTTCAACACTTCAAAAGATTACTTCAATATTGGATTTTATTTTAATTTATTTGTATAACCTTAATTCCCGAGGTAAATGTTTGTCAAAGACATTTAGAAACAGATCTTTTCGGTTTGAACGGCAGTTTTTTCTAGCGGTGTCATATGAAATTATGACCCTAGTATCGATCTATTGCATTTCAATCTATTTTAGAGTTAGGGGTGGGGGGAAGGGTATCTTTTTTTCTTCAGAAATGTAAATAAACCCAATCTGTTTCTTAAACGAGGGACATATTCATACGGCACAGAATGTTTTTTTACCTCAATGGACGTATTTGATTGGTTGAAATTGCAGAAATTGAAGAAAAAAAAACAACAAATATCTTACAAACTATAGAATTTTCTCAATAAAGCCAAGAGAAAAAGATGTTTTATAAACACATTATACCAGTATACGAAGTTTTAAATTTTTTAGTTATCTAGAAATTATGTTCAAACCGAAAAGATCCTTAGAAACACCCATTTTCCAACTCTGTTATTAAATCAACATATCTTTTAAACATTTTCGCCAAATAAAACATCCACCAAATAAAATATTAGTTTAGTTTGAGGCAACCGTTTTTTCTTCAAGAATTCTATTTGCATTCTCATGAGATCCCATTTTCCTATAAATCAGACAATCTTAGAACCAAACACTCGTTGGGAGCATTAAAAAAAAAAAGTTATTACATTTCACTGAAAGTTTGCAGAGTTATTTCCCTTGTCTTAATTATTGTACTTCGGTTGCCTTGCCAAGATCATTATGTCTATTAGCCTACCATATGAGTTTCAGCCAGAGACTGTGGCCATGCTGGAGTAAAGTCTAAAAATTCAATATTTATCATAGGCACTGATAGATATTGAATTGAAAAATACCGAAAATGACCACTGAGATCTTCAGAAATATAATTCAAATTGCAATGAAAATGGATCAGAAATATTTCCTGCTTTCACAAACACAGTATATACAGCATAACAACTATCTTTATGAATATTTTCCTTTCTCTTGTAACATCTTATGGGTTTTATTTTCATAAATAGATTAGCTAGAGATGGGTGGAAAAAAGAGAATCTAAGTTAATTCCTAGAGAATTAATAAAAAAAAAGACAGTTATACATAAGCACAGAGATGGCTGTGTGGTTAAAAAGCTTGCTTCCTAACCATGAGGATTCAGGTTCTCTCCCAGTGTGTAACATATTGTCTTGTGAGTGAATTTGCTTGACAGAAACTGTCATGGAAACTTGTCTCTTATATATGCTGAATTGGAATTTTTGAAAAGTAAAAATTTTGCATTGTTATTCTCTTTAAGTGAACATTTTTCTGGTTGAAATACACTGCAACACAGCAGTCAAAAAATCGTAAAAAATTGGGATTTTCATAGAAAAAAGCACCTTTTTGATGTAAAAAATTTTTGGTGTTAACATGATCCGATTTTAATTTTTCTTGTATGGAAGGAAGAGCAAGCCTTCTTCTATCATACTCTCAATTTTGGTCAACTTGCACTGCAGGGTCTAGGAGAAGATTGTGTTAGTTGAAGGCTACCAAACCTGCCATACACAGACAACTTCAGCTTTATATATAAAGATTACTAACCAGTAATTTATCCTTACTGTTATTTCTCATGACCCACAAGAGGTGTAGCCTATCCATTCTGAAACCAGGATGCACATAGTATTGTGTATCCTGGTTTATTAAGTACAATATTTTTGTGTCTAAATGTACTGCATAAGTAGCATTCCTGTTCAATTTGAGATTTTGAAGTGCTGTCAGTAGGGGTGTGTTTCAATACACACTTTTGAACACATGAACAACACACCCAGACATTAGAGGCTCTAGTAGTGATTCTCAGTCAGGGTCCACAGAAGATTTTGTTGTTAAAATTTATCTGCAATAAATTGGTTATATTTCTATGAGACACAAAATATTTCTAATTTTTTAATCAAAAGTCAAAATCAAATTTGATGACTGGTGTCCGTGCTAGCAGGTTGCAAAGAGCACCATACGAGTGTGACCATTGACAGAGTGGCTAACCGGCTTCCGTGCCAGTGGCACATAAAAGACACCATTCGAGCGTGATCGTTACCAGAGCGGCTATCTGGCCTCCGTGCCGGTGGCATCTAAAAGACAGCATTCGAGTGTGATCGTTACCAGCGTCGCCTTACAGGCACCTGTGCCGGTGGCATGTGTAAAAGATTTGAGCGAGGTCGTTGCCAGTACCACCTGATTGGCCCCGTGCTGATGGCATGTAAAAGCACCCACTACACTCTCAGAGTGGTTGGCATTAGGAAGGGCATCCAGCTGTAGAAACTCTGCCAGATCAAGATTGAAGCCTGGTGCAGCCATCTGGTTAGCCAGCCCTCAGTCATTCGTCCAACCCATGCTAGCATGGAAAGCGGACGTTAAACGACGATGATGATGATGATTTAATTATAGAAATAGAGTAATGATTTTTTATGCACATCAAATGTCTATTTAGGTCCAGTAGAATAAAATAGGTACCAATAGGGTCCATAAACGGAAAATGGTTTAGAACCACTGATCTGTATGGTAACTCAACCTGCTAGAAATAGCAGCCATATGTCACTCATCATTCACCCTGCCATCTTAAAAAATTGAAATCATATAGCCTAGTGGTTAGGGTATTGCACTCATGATCATAAAATCATGGTTTCAATTCCTGGATTGTGTAGTGTGTTGTAATCTCAGTCATTTATATACCATGGGAACCAGGTTAGTTTCTGGCCTCATGAATCCCAGGGTTTGTCATGACAGACCCTACATTGGACAAAGTTTTCCCTGATAATCAAAATAATAGGATGTCATAGCCCTATTCAAAGGTCTGCTCAATCAGGGTCTTCCTTGGTTTAAACAACAACTGTGAATGTGTTTATTATTGATGTAATGACCTTCCTGTGAAGGTGCATGGTTAAAGCGTAGAGCTTATGATCATGAAGTTGTGAGTTCGATTCCTGGACCGGGCTGCATGTTGTGTTCTTGAGCAAGACACTTTATTTCACGTTGCTCCAGTTCACTTAGCTGTAGAAATGAGTTGCAACGTCACAAGTGCCAAGCAGTATCGGCCCCTTTGCCTTTCCCTTGGATAACATCGGTGGTGTGGAAAGGGGAGGCTGGTATGCATGGGCGGCTGCTGGTCTTCCATAAACAACCTTGCCCGGACTTGTGCCTTGGAGGGTAACTTTCTAGGTGCAATCCCATGGTCATTCATGACTGAAGGGGGTCTCCTCCTCCTCCTCCTAATGACCTTCCTAAGTTACAGCAATATCTCATGAGGAGTCTCATTAATATCTCTTTTTATAGCCAACTTTAATCTTCTCAAGATGAACCATTTTTATGCCAATGATTTTGATGCAAATACCTCGTTATTTTTTTATATTACTCCCACAACTTTAACCCTTTTGTTACTGTATTTATTTTGAGATGCTCTGTGTTTCTTTCAATTACTTTAAATATAACAAAATATTTAGCAAAATAACTTGGTTATCATTAAGCTAGTGTTAGGAACATAAATTGTGACTAAAGTTTGGTGGAAGATTTTAATTCCAAACTTATGAAAACAAGACATTTGTACTACAGGCCAGAGCCGGTTTCAGCTGGGTTGGCAACAAAAGGGTTAATGTACTACACAGCAAGATTGAACCTGAAACCAAGCAGTTGGGAAGCAAACTTCTTGATCACGTTGACATGGTTTTGCTGAAGGTTTTCCATCACTCTGTGGTACATGCTCCTACCCTGTTACTCTTTTACTCGTTTCAGTCATGTGACTGCAGCCATGCTGGAGTCAGAGCCGGTTTCAGCTGGGTTGATAACGAAAGGATTAAAATTTTCATCATCATCATTTAAATTTTGTTTTCCATACTGACATGGATTGGATACTTGACAGGATCTGGTAAACCTCAGGGCCACATTGAGCTCTAATGTCAGCTTCAGTCAGCATAGTTTGTGGCTGGATGCCTTTCCATACACCAACCACTTACAGTGTGTACTGAGTGCTTTTTGCATGCCACCAGCACTTGTGAGATTGCCAAATAACTTGCAAGACAGACAAAGTAAAGGAAACAAAATCCTTGACTAAGTGAGGTTAGTATTGAAGAAAGTAATGGCTTTGTAGGTGGTGTTAGGACATTAACCCTTTTGTTACCAACCTGGCTGAAACCGGCTCTAGCTCTGAATACAAATGACTTGTTTTCATAAGTTTGAATTCAAATCTTCCGCTAAATCTTAGTCATAATTTATGTTCCTAACACTAGCTGAATGATAACGAAGTTATTTTACTATTTTTTGTAATATATATATATATAGTAATTGAAAGAAATACAGAGCATCTCAAAATAAATACAGTAACGAAAGGGTTAAACAATGTGAATGAACAAACATTGCATTTGACAGAGTAGTCTGAATGCTAAAGGGTTAACCCTTTCGTTACCAACCCGGCTGAAACTAGCTCTGGCTCTGAGTACAAATGTCTTGTTTTCATAGGTTTTGAATTAAAATCTTCCACCAAACCTTAATCACAGTTTATGTTCCTAATACTAGCTGAATGATGACTAAGTTATTTTGCTAAATCCTTTGTTATATTTAAAGTAATTGAAAGAAACACAGAGCATCTCAAAATAAATACAATAACAAAAGGGTTAAAGTATGATAGAGGGACACATGCAGGTGTCTTGCTGTAGAGAAGATACATGGCTACCCCAAATTAACTACCTGCATGTCTAAATTAATACCATCTATCACAATTTTGAGTCATGTTCGAAATACCAGGTTGATACTGAAAATGTTACTCTTTTACATATTTCACTCATTTGACTGTGGCCATGCTGGAGCACTGCCTTTAGTCAAGCAAATCGACCCCAGGACTTATTCTTTGTAAGTCCAGTACTTATTCTATCGGTCTCTTTTTGCCGAACCGCTAAGTTACGGGGACGTAAACATACCAGCATTGGTTGTCAAGCGATGTTGGGGGCACAAACACACACACACACACAACATACATATATACGATGGGCTTCTTTCAGTTTCCATCTACCAAATCCACTCACAAGGCTTTGGTAGGCCCGAGGCTATAGTAGAAGACACTTGCCCAAGGTGCCACGCAGTGGGACTGAACCCGGAACCATGTGGTTCCACTCCTACTACACCTATGTTACTTATTTTAGTAGTAAGTTTTACAAATTATTGATTGTCCACAAAAGAACTTCAAACACACAAACTGTGTATTTCCTTAGAAATATTATAAGGAAAAAGTTAACATTCTATATAATATTTTAACAGCAGTTACAAATGTAGATTTTTTCCCACATACCACTTGTGAAATTCTGGATTGTCTTTCCATTTAACAAGCATATGATTGAACTTTTTTGAATTTGTAACAAACATCTGTTACTCTCTATTTCTCTCTGTCTGTCATCAGGAGTTCACAGAATCAATCTTGCTAGTCATTGATTTGATGTTTACTAAATTTGTCGCCAGTTTTGATTATTTTTGTCCTTATATACTTCAGCTGTCTTTCTCGGATTGTACAAATTGTTCAAGAACCATTGAAAACACTACATTTTCTTTTCTTTTTTCTGTTTATTTGGTTACATTTCACTTAGCAGCTGCTCTGTTGATCTATTCATTATCTATAATCATTCATTCAACAAGCATGGAAAGCAAGTTGCCTCTGGAGTGGATATTTTTACAACATAGGAGTCACAAGTTACTACTGGTTAAATTTCAATTAATTCATTACCATCATCATCATCATTATTATTATTATTATCATTATTCTATAATTTAAGGAAAAGTTACATTCCTTCACAATTTTTTATTCGGCTGCATTTTCTTCCCTTATTTGACAATAACATCTGGGATAAAGAAGGAAACAAAAAAAAAAAAAGAATTTCTAATCTTCAATGATATTTATGTTAATGCATGAATCTCATATATTTTGTCCTGATTTAAAATGTTTTAATTAATTGATAGTGAAAAACAAAATAATAATTCAATAGCGGAGGTTTTCTGTTTTCTGTTTTGTTGATTTGCCATCTGCCTGGAGAAAAAAAGGTTAGTTGAAAAATAGTAAGGTTTGGTATTTATAGAAGCTAATGTTGTAACGAAGCTGTCGTTAAATGCGCAATATTGATCTTCTGTAGAGAGAGGAGTTTTATCTTTCTGTTTACAAAAACAAAAATTCTTTAAATCAATAGTTTATACATTTCATTGATAATGCGATTTGTTTAAAACATTAAAATATTGAAAGCAATGTAAAAGGAAATTATTGCTTCATTAAAGAGAGAAAAAAAAGACAGAATTAACGAATTAGTTGCGAAATGAAGCTTATTGTAAATTCTGTAAAAGTAACTGGAGATTTTTCCAGGTGGAATCTTGGGATTTTAAACATATTCTGTTGATTTCTATTATTATTAGTATTATTATTATTATTATTAAAAAGTTTTTTATTATTTTTATTATTATTATTATCATCATCATCATGAAAAATCAAAATATTACGACTGAAAATGTGGCATTTTAGAAAAAATACTATATTTATATTCTATGGTTATTTGAAGAAGTCGGTAATGTAGGAATATACCATTTTATGTTGTTATTAGTTCAGCTAAGACTTTGGATGAAAGATGAGCTACGAATCTGGAAGCAAAGTAAAAAAGCAAAAATATATTCTAGACTATCGATCAGTACTTCCTATTCTTGAAACAGGAAACCATAGCATCAGCGGGAAGAGAATCTGTTTGCTTATTAATGAATATGTTCAGTTATTGACATCTCTGAGTGTTCCAACATGAACCAGGTGAATTTTAATGTCGACGGCAACCAAAGATTGTCCTTAGGCGCTAGGATTGCAGCAGTAGTTCGAACTGATTATGATGGTAACATTATTGTAGATAGACCGTTTTCAAAATCACAATGCCAGTTAGAAAATAAATGTCTCGAAAGTAGGACATCTTCATTAAAACCTTCCGTTTGGAAAAGGGACTTGTATCGGGCAGAAATAACCGATCCCATCTACTCACATGCAAAAATCAACAAAGTTACTCATCCCCAAAATTCATTCTTTTGGAGAACGAAATCTTTCTTCCAAAATAATCAAAAGAATAGAACAAATACAAAAAAATATGTTAAAGAGGTAAGGTTTTTTTTTTTTTTATTAATTTTAAAATTTTTATCCTTATTATTATTGTTATTATCATTATTATTTTGTTGCAAGCTAGTAGAATCGTTAACACCTCGGGCGAAATGCTTAGCAGTATTTTGTCTGCTGCTACGTTCAGAGTTCAAATTCCGCCATGGTCAACTTTGCCTTTCATTCTTTTAAGGATTGATTAAATAAGTACCAGTTACGCACTGGGATCGATATAATCGACTTAATCTGTTTGTCTGTCCTTGTTTGTCCTCTCTGTGTTTAGCCCCTTGTAGGTAGTAAAGAAATAGGTATTTTGTCTGCTGCTATATTCTGCATTCAAATTCCGCCAAGGTCAGCTTTGCCTTTCATCCTTTCGGGGTCAATTAAATAACTACCAGTTTTGCCCTGGGGTCGATGTAATCAACTTAATCACCCCACTTCCTCAATCTGCCTTTATGGCAAAAATCTGAAATCATTATTACTTTGTTGCTTTGTCTTATACAAACTGTCCCTGTTTCACTCAGACACCTCAGATAACAGCAAGGTGGATGTTTTTCTATGGGTATTATTTATAATTAGCAATAATATATTATTCTAAGAGAAGAAGATCAGGATCTGAGGAGTAAGATTCTGTTAAATTTGTAATATTTCAGTTTTGAAAGAATTTTAAGAAAATCAACCATTTTCAAGTTGACGAAGCTTTTCTTAGGACGTTGACAGTCCCCATGAGATTCTTTTTTTTTCTTTTGTTATTCTGCTACCGTTTGGTTTCCTGGTATTTGGCCATAGTGTTTGTTTAAGAGTGCCTTTTGGTATTGTCCCCAAAGTTCTAATGATTACTGGTATAGTTGTTCTTAGATGCCACAGTTTTGAGACCTGTTTTTAAGGTCCTTATATTTTCTTCATTTTTGCAATTAACTTTACAGAAGTGTTGCAGTCTGCTGTGATTGACACATTCATCATCATCATCATCATCATCATCATCATCATTATTATTATTATCATCATCATTTTCATTATTATTATTATTATTATTATTATTATTATTATTATTATGGCAGCTAGCTGGCAGAATCATTAGCGCCCCAAGTAAAATGTTTATCAGCATTCCATTCATCTTTATGTTCTGAGTTCAAATTCTGCCAAGGTTGACTTTGCCTTTCATCCTCTCGTGGTTGATAAAATAAGTACCAGCTGAATACTAGGGTTGATGTAATCAACTTATATCTACCACTCCTGAATTAGCTGACCTCGTGCCAAAATTTCAAATCATCATCATCATCATCATCATCATTATTATTATTATTATTATTATTACTATTATTATTATTATTATGCCTCGTATTATATTTCAACACTGCCTTACATACAACCAACACATTAATCTCAGTGTTTATAAATTGTGACACCTTCCTCTCAATGTTTTAAATTGTTTTCATCTGACAAATTAGTTTACTGTAATGATTATATTTTATGACGAGAAAATTCCTAAATGGCTGGTGCTTATTATTGTTTCAAAATGTCTTTCTTTCTTTCTTTTTTTTTCTTTTTTTTTTTTTGTTATTGGTAAGATAAGTAACTATGGCACATTTTATTAATCCCTCCACACTCTGTTCTTGTTCTTGTTTGACGATCTTCTTAATTAAAATAAGTAAGTTCCATCTGCAGTAGAATATCTGGGGAAAAGTCTGTGTTTTCCATTTATGTTTTAGGACCAGCTATCTCTCAAAGACTTTGCTGCTGTGAAAAATATCGGTTTTTCTTAATTGAGAGAGACAATTGTAGTTAAGAAATTCACTTTGCAACCATGTGGTTCTGGGTTCAGTCTCACTGTGCGGTACTTTGGGCAAGTGTCTTCTACTATGGCCCCAGCTAACCAATTCTTTATGAGTGAATTTGGTAGGAGAAAACTGGAGATTTGTTGTGTGTGTGCATGTATTTATCCCTTCTTATCCCTGCTTGACAACTGATGGTGGTTAATTTTACATCCCTGTAACTTAGCAGTTCGGTAATGGTAACTGACAGAATAAGTTCAAGGGTTGATTTTTTTTGACTGAAACCCTTCAAGGTGATTTCTCAGCATGACTGAAGCAAGTTAAAAGAGTTAGGCAAAAATTGGTAATAGAGATGGCTTGTTTAACGCTATCTCTTCCAATTATTTCTCTGACTATTTGATCTTATCCTGTTCAATTATAATTTGAAACTAGAAACTAAATAAGTCCTGTAAACATTTTAAATACTATTCATCTTCACTCTTAAAATAAAATTAATTATAATTTTAAGTGTCAAAAGAAACTGGCGTAGAATGATATTTTTGCTTTTTGTTAATTATTTAATTTTAAGTATACTATGAAACAGTTGTAGAAATTATGTAATAATCATATGTAAAATTCATTTGATGTTTACGTATATATTTAATTGCTTGACATGTTTTTTACATATAAAATCGTATCATTAACAGCAGGATTGTACCTTCTTGGTGGATAGTTCTGTAGTAGTTCTTTTGATCTTTCTTTGCTTAATTTGTCTTGACTGAACTTATCTAAGCTTGTTAAATATTCTTTACATCTGCCACCAATATATAGAGTTTAACTGTGTTTTAAAGGCAGCATGTCTATAAAAGATACTGTTGTTGCTGGATAAAAACCTGCAGTTAATTAGCTTTTCGCAATGTATTTACATTGAGTATGATACACGGATGATTGTAGTTTTAATGTTTTACTTTTGAAAGATTCTCAAGTCACATCCTTGTATTTGAACCTTAACTCTATTTTTGTCTCATAAGTATGAATCTAGCCAACTTCATGGAAATGAAAAGCAAATTCTTCTTATCAGTTATTTTCATCACCTTTGTGTGTGTGTGTGTGTGTGTGAGAGAGAGAGAGAGAGAGACTGAGTGAATATTTGTCATTTTTTCTTTCTGCACCATTTACATTCATTCTTTCATTCTGAATCTCATCAGCTCTATCCAGCTTCATCCTGTTACATCCGAAATAATCTTTCAAACTAGGAGTGTCTGACAAGACTAGATACTTCCCATCCTCCTTAACCCTTTCTTTACCATATTTATTTTTGAGATGCTCCATGTTTCTTTCAATTACTTTAAATATAACAAAGAACTTACTAAAATAACTCAGTTATCATTCAGCTGATGTTAGGAACATAAATTGTGACTAAGGTTTGGTGGAAGATTTTAATTCAAAACTTATGAAAACAAGACATTTGTACTCAGAGCCAGAGGAAAATAAAGATTATCAAATGCATGTACAATACCAAAATCTTTACAAGAAGACAAAAGTTGTTAGATGTTTAACCCTTTCGTTACCGTATTTCTGTAACGGTACTGGCAACGACCTCGCTCAAATCTTTTTACACATGCCAATGGCACAGGTGCCAGTAAGGCGATGCTGGTAACGATCCCGCTTGAATGGTGCCTCTTACGTGCCACCAGCATGGAAGCCAGTTAGCCGCTCTGGCAACGATCACACTCGGATGGTGCTCTTAGCACCCTACTAGCACGGGGCACAAGTGCCAGTTAATATTAGTACACAATTATTATTCTTATCTTCTAGGATATAGAAATCTGAAACCAGGAAGAAATTACTCGCATTTCTTTCAGCCTGTTGCTTTTTAGTTTATTATTATTATTATTATTATTATTACTACTACTACTACTACTATTATTATTATTATTACTAAGGCGGCGAGCTGGCAGAAACGTTAGCACACCGGGCGAAATGCGTAGCCGTATTTTGTCTGCCATTATGTTCTGAGTTCAAATTCTGCCGAAGTCGACTTTGCCTTTCATCTTTTCGGGGGTCGATAAATTAAATACCAGCTTGTCCTGGGGTCAACTTAATCCGTTTGTCTGTCCTTGTTTGTCCACTCTGTGTTTAGCCCCTTGTGAGTAGTAAAGAATTCATTATTATTATTATTATCATTATTATAAATATTATTATTATTTTCTTAATAAATTCCCAAACCTAAGTACTCCAGCAATATTGTAATGTCTGAATTTTCAAATAATCATCTCATTGGCACTACCAGATGAAAAGTACTAGAGAGGAAAAAGAAAAGAAAAAAGAAAGAAAGAAGAGAGATTATGTTTACGTGCCTAAATGTTTTAGGTTAGTTTTGGACTGTGAAGATGCCCTCCTAAATCCTGCTACTACTAAGACAATCTTATTGCGACTGAATGACTATTTTACTATCTGTAAGAACCAACCAATTACCGAACTCAACACTATTCGTTTTAATTTTTTTTTCCTTCAGATATGAGTAGGTTTGTGTTGGATTGACATTGTTTCAGAAAGTATTTTCACTACGCAGTTTAGGGTTTTTCTTTTCTTTTCTTTTCTATTTCTTATTACGTAACTGCAGAGTAGTAATAGTAGTAGTAGTAGTAGTAGTAGACTCTTTTTTTATTATTTTTTTTTTATTCAGCCAGGCAGACTGTGGCAAGCAGTAATATAAACCCTGCCTAGGGAATACAGTATTGTGACTGAAGTATGGCTTGAACTCTTGACTATCACAACTACTGTCCTTCATACACACCATTATAAAAATATGATGGAAGCGATGAACAACATTCTCCTCCCACTCATGTGTGTG
Source organism: Octopus sinensis (assembly GCF_006345805.1). NCBI lineage: Eukaryota > Metazoa > Mollusca > Cephalopoda > Octopoda > Octopodidae > Octopus > Octopus sinensis. The sequence goes on from NC_043007.1 coordinate 21,613,648, forward strand.
TGTATGTGTGTGTACCAGTTTGATAAAGCTGAATATTCGAGAAAATTCAACCCTTTCATTGCTGTATTTATTTTGAGATGCTCTGTGTTTCTTTCAATTAATTTTAAATATAACAAAGAATTTAGTAAAATAACTTGGTTATCATTAAGCTGGTGTTAGGAACATAAATTGTGACTAAGGTTTGGTGGAAGATTTTAATTCAGAACTTATGAAAATAAGACATTTGTACTACAGAGCCAGAGCCGGTTTCAGCTGGGTTGGTAACGGAAGGGTTAAAGGAAAGGTCTAATTTTTAATAAATAAAATAAAT
>NC_043007.1:21618957-21651457 GCF_006345805.1 Octopus sinensis
CTCTTTCTCTCTCTTTTTCTGTCTCTTTCTCTCTCTCTCTTTTTCTCTTTCTTTCTCTCTCTCTTTCTCTCTCTCTCCCTTTCTCTCTCTTTCTCTCTCTCTCTCTTTCTCCTCTCTCTCCCTCCCCCCTCTCTCTCTCAGTAGTGTAGTTTCTCTCCATTGCTATTCTGAGTTTCGCATTTCAGTTTTAACCAGCTGTGCAAAACGAAAATGGTTGCAGTGACAGAGGGAATCCTCTGCATTCAATAAACGAATAAATTCGACTATATTTAGTGAGTGCACCACCACCTCCAGTTTGTAAAATCCAAACATATATATTTTAACTCTTTTACTTGTTCAGTCACGTGACTGTGGCCATGCTGGAGCACCGCCTTTAATCGAGCAAATCGACTCCAGGACTTATTCTTTTGTAAGCCTAGTACTTATTCTATCGGCCTCTTTTGCCGAACTGCTAAGTTACGAGGACGTAAACACACCAGCATCGGTTGTCAAGCAATGCTGGGGGGACAAACACAGACACACAAACATATACACACATATATACGACAGGCTTCTTTCAGTTTCTGTCTACCAAATCCACTCACAAGGCTTTGGTCGGCCCGAGGCTATAGTAGAAGACACTTGCGCAAAGTGCCATGCAGTGGGACTGAACCCGGAACCATGTGGTTCATAAGCAAGCTACTTACCACACAGCCACTCCTACGCCAATATATATATTGTGTGTGTGTGTGTTAAAAGCTCAACATCACACACACACACACACACACATATAAATAAATATATATACACATACATCTAGATCGATAGATAGATCGATGGTTCTCAATTGGGGGATCGACATAACAAAATAGCAAATTAGGGGTGAGGGTCTACAGTGGTATTTTAACCCTTTCGTTACTGTATTTATTTTGAGATGTTCTGTGTTTCTTTCAATTACTTTAAATATAACTAAAAGAATTTAGTAAAATAACTTAGTTATCATTAAGCTAGTGTTAGGAACATAAATTGTGACTAAGATTTGGTGGAAGATTTTAATTCAAAACTTATGAAAACAAGACATTTGTACTACAGGGCCAGAGGTGGTTTCAGCCGGGTTGGTAACGAAAGGGTTGACCGACTAGAATAAAATATAAAATGAATAAATAAATAAAAATAAAAGGGAACCCCTACTTTTAATAAACTGAGTATCTGTAATAATATTTCCCTGCCCAAACTGAAAATTTGAAGGTGAGCTAAAGCTTTTGGAAGCCAAAGAATGGATAAGGATTTCCAGCAGCGTATAGTTTTAGCTCTTGCTGGTCAACAGTTCCTGACAACTCTCAAAGAGATGATTGACCCTTTCGTTACTGTATTTATTTTGAGATGCTCTGTGTTTCTTTCAATTACTTTAAATATAACAAAGAATTTAGCAAAATAACTTAGTTAGGAACATAAATTGTGACTAAGGTTTTAATTCAAAACTTATGAAAACAAGACATTTGTACTCAGAGCCAGAGGCGGTTTCAGCTGGGTTGGTAATGAAAGGGTTAATGGCCTCTGAAAAAATTTGCTTTCGATGTATGTATTGGTATGTATCGCAAGAAACAGCTAGGTTTCTTTCTCTCTAACATTTTACACAGTTCAATTGACACATGTTATTGTGTTGAAAACAAAGTAGGAATTTTAGAAGTTTCTATAAAACTAGTTTTTAAACATCAAATGGCTATTAGGGTCCACCCGATAAGTAGTAATCAAAAGGGTCCATGGATAACAAATAGTTGAGAACCCCTGATATAGCTTGATGTTTGTTTAGGTCAGCCAAGTTTCCTCCAATATGGTGTCTCTTCACTTGTTACAATCCCTTGCCATATCATTTATAAGGTTCATCATCTTAAGTTCAGTAGTCATGAGTATTTTGATCCTTTCCCTTGGACTCCCTCTTTCCACTCGTTCCTACTTCTTTGATGAATTGGTACCTAATTACTCAGCTGTTAGCCTCCATACGTAGGAAGGAGCTTCGTGAGACAACTGCAGAGATGCTTCCACAAAAAAATTTTCATTAACCATTGGAAAACCGATTATAGCAGTGACTCAATTAATTACTAACGATATCTGAAGAAGGAATTTTTATATTCCAAAATATCATATCAGGCTATCAATAATTAAATTATAACAGTTATAGTCCACGCTGCATTGTTGTGCCAGTCAAGACACGTTATATTAATTAAAATAATTATTTGAAAATTTTATATTGGAAATGTTGGTCCACTTTATGTTTCACTTCAATAGAAAATTTTTTAAATTATTTTATATTAAGCATACTGTTTATTTTAGTCAAACTGGTGTCCTTATCTTGATTGTTGCTTTTGCCACATTTCGGCAGTTGTATGCTCCAGCCATTTTCTAGTGTCTTGTTTTGAATTCAATTGTTGTATTGGAATTTTGAACCTAACCCTTAATTTGATCCCTGGTAGTACACTGCTCTCTGCATTTTGTAACATTCTTTTATTTGCCTTTTTTTTGTGAATTATCTTAGCATGTATTTCATTTGTGTGTGTTATATCGTTGATGAAATTATTTGAACCATTGCAGGTACTTTATAGATCTACTAAGTATCTGGTACTGTCTAAATCCTACAAGCGGAATGGTATTTATTATTTGTATGGGAAGCGCTCCAAAAACGAACCCAACCAAATTCTAAGAGGCAATGATCTCTCAAATGTTTCCACTTTTAAGACACATAGGTGTCAAGTGAGTATGATGACGCACTAACCCCACTGGTTTAAACTATATGTCATTCCTCACAAAATATGCATATACATGCACACATGCATATACATACATATATACACATATATGGGTGTGTATATGTATGTTTGTAGGGGCTTCAATGTATGCATATGTAGGTAGTATTCTTAGGTTTGCATATAGTATTGTGTGTTTCTATCAATGCACAAATGTTTGTTTGTGTGAGGGAGTTTTCTGTTGCTTCTTTTACTTGTTTCAGTCATTGAAATGCAGCCATGCTGGAGCACTGCTTTCGGTGTTTTGGTTGACTGTATCAATCCCAGTACTTAATTCAATAAGGCGGCGAGCTGGCAGAATCGTTAGCACGCTGGGCGAAATGCGTAGCCGTATTTCGTCTGCTGTTACGTTCTGAGTTCAAATTCCGCCGAGGTCGACTTTGCCTTTCATCCTTTCGGGGTCGATAAATTAAGTACCAGTTACGCACTGGGGTCGATGTAATCGACTTAATACCTATGTCTGTCCTTGTTTTGTTCCCTCTATGTTTAGCCCCTTGTGGGTAATAAAGAAATAGGTACTTAATTCAATCAGGTACTTATTCTATCAATTTCTATTTATTTGGGCCAGTGCCGTGTAAAAAGAGCACTTGTGCCAGAGTCACATAGAAGAGGAATTGGGCCTCATAAAAAGGGCATCCGTGTTGGTGTCACATAGAAAACCTTTGTGCCAGTGCCACCGTATAAAGAATCCTTGCTGGTGCCACATAAAACCACCCAGTGCACTCTGCAAAGTGGTTGGCATTAGGAACGGCATCCAGCCATAAAAACCATGCTAAAACAGACACCTGCAGCTTGATGCAGCCCTCCATCTTATCAGCTTCTGTCAAATTGGTTGATGCTAAAACCATAGATGCAGTACTATCATGTTGGTCATTTATTATTCAAGTGGATACAACAAAGCTCTAATGAGTAATATCTAACATTATTATTATTAATTAAGGCAGCGAGCTGGCAGAATCGTTTGCATGAGAGGACAAACAAGGACAGACAAACGGATTAAGTCGATTATATCGACCCCAGTGCGTAACTGGTACTTATTTAATTGACCCCAAAAAGATGAAAGGCAAAGTCGACCTCGGCAGAATTTGAACTCAGAACGTAACGGCAGACGAAATACTGCTAAGCATTTCGCCCGGCATGCTAACGCTTCTGCCAGCTTGCTGCCTTATTGAAATCTCAAAGCTATGGGAGATAATGCATGATTAATTCAAAACAATGTGAATAAATAAGCATTACATTTGAGTGAGCAGTCTGAATGCTTAGGGGTTAAACAGGAAGCTGGTATGATAAAACCAAGGGCAGTCTCAGGCGGGTTTGTACCCAAAGATCTATTCCATTCTATCCTGTCATCTGTCCTCAGTAAGTTGAATATCAAAAGAAAAAATTGCTGTTCTTGTTGTTACTGGGCATTGTATAACTAGCAAATGTTTGAAAATTGCTTTCTAAATCTCACGAGAGATATTCAGCAACAGTAAAGATTTTTGCCAACATAACAAGGTAGTCCTGGTTTAGGACGAATGTTCCTGTAATTTAGCCCCAGGAGATATCGTCTCCAGCTGGCTATATGGCATGATCGGTGTCTTTATATTTTCAAATAAGGGAATCTAGCACCCCAACTCAGCTCAAAACAATATCTGTGTATCGTGATTTCCTGGTTATTTCCCTTCGCGATACACAGATATTGTTTTGAGCTGAGTGGGGGTGTTAGATCCCCTTGTTCGAAAATATAAGGACACAGATCGTGTCATATAGCCAGCTGGAGATGATGTCTCCTGGGGCTAAATTACAGCAACATTCATCCTAAGCCAGGACTACCATGTTATGTTTGTTTAGATCCTGGTCAGCTTTGATCAAGCAAGCCTGAAATCAAAGGCATTCCAGTTGTGTCCATCCCTTCAGAGACAACATTATCTTATGTCTTTTATTTAATATGGTTAGTCCACATTACTCCGAGAGGGAATATAGGGCTGGTTTCCGAGTTTCTCTGGCGTGTATGTTCTCCACCTGGACGGGATGCCAGTCCATCACAGCTTTACTCCTTTTTACCAGCTGAGTGGACTGGAGCAGCATGAAATTAAGTGTTTTTGCTAAAGAACACATCTCATCACCTGGTCCAGGAATCGAAATCACAATCTTACAATCATGAGTCCAACACCCTAACCACTGAGCCATGCACCTCCACTTTTATTTTATATATTATAGAGTGTAATTTGAGGAAGTTTGGCTGCTATTTCTAACAGTAATTGATTTCTGTTTTATAGCATTCTGCAAAAACTGTTCTTTGAATGATTTTAATGTTTAATTTATCTGATCAACCTGTATCGATTATGGTTTTAATATGTCAATAAAATAATGTAGTCTGTGTAATGCTTACAGGTTTTTAAAATGTTGCGCTTAGGTTAATATTTAATTGAATCAATTATCATAATTTTCATTTATACTTTAAAGCACTTTCAAACTCCTTTTATTACCCCTGTGGAAATTAGGTTTGTGGGTTAGTGGTTTGGCTCACGATCGTAAGGTCACGGGTTTAATTCCTGGTGATGCATTGTGTCCTTGAGTGAGACCCTTTATTTCATGTTGCTCCAGTCCACTCAGCTGATAGAAACGAGTAGTCCCTGTATTTCAAAGGGACCAGCCTTGTCATATCTTGTATCACGCTGAATGTCCCAGAGAACTACATGAAGGGTATGCGTCTATGGAGTGCTCAGCCACTTGCATGTTAATTTCAAGAGCAAGCTGTTCCATTGGTCAGATCAACCGGAACTAGGGGCTGACTAAGCTATCAGTCAGTCGGGCACTGCCTGAGGGCCCAGAGCTGTCAGTCAATCGGGCACTGCCTGAGGGCCCATAGTTGTCAGTCAATCGGGCACTGCCTGAGGGCCCACAGCTGTCAGTCACTCGAGTACTGCCTGAGGGCCTATAGCTGTCAGTCAATCAGGCACTACCTGAGGGCCCATAGGTGTCAGTCACTCGGGCACTGCCTGAGGGCCCATAGCTGTCAGTCAATCGGGCACTACCTGAGGGCCCATAGGTGTCAGTCACTCGGGCACTGCCTGAGGGCCCATAGCTGTCAGTCAATCGGGCACTGCCTGAGGACCCATAGCTGTCAGTCAGTCGGGCACTACCTGAGGGCCCAGAGCTGTCAGACAATCGGGTACTACATGAGGGCCCATAGCTGTCAGTCAATCGGGCACTGCCTGAGGGCCCAGAGCTGTCAGTCAATCGGGCACTGCCTGAGGGCCCAGAGCTGTCAGTCAGTCGGGCACTGCCTGAGGCCCAGAGCACTGAGGGGCCTACACTCTACATGTTAACTCTACTAAAACACATTCAAAGAGGCTCAATAAGCAGTTATACCCGGGGGCCCTTAATACTCTCAGTCCACCCCTGACTGGAACCCTCATCATCTTAACTGATAGAGTGCCAGAATATTAGGTGCTTTACAGTTCTATATTTAAGAGATGAGGAATTATGTACATTATTTACATTTGACGGATATTTGTCCTCATCTTGTTGTTAACACGTTTCATCTGATATACCCTCCAGCCTTCATCAGGTGTCTTGGGGAAACTTCAAACCTGTGTTAACAACAAACAAGATGAGGACCAATATCGGTCAAATGTAAATAATGTATTAGGTGCCCTGTATAAATTAAAGTTTACTTTGCTTATTTCCTATTTCTTTACTACCCACAAGAGGCTAAACATAGAGAGGACAAACAAGGACAGATACATGGATTAAGTCGATAATATCGACCCCAGTGCATAACTGGTACTTACTTAATTGACCCCGAAAGGATGAAAGGCAAAGTCAACCTTGGCGGAATTTGAACTCAGAACGTAGCGGCAAACAAAATACCTATTTCTTTACTACCCACAAGAGGCTAAACACAGAGGGGACAGACAAGGACAGACAAACAGATTAAGTCGATTATATCGACCCCAGTGTGTAACTGGTATTTATTTAATCGACCCCGAAAGGATGAAAGGTAAAGTCGACCTTGGTGGAATTTGAACTCAGAACGTAACGGCAGACGAAATACCGCTAAGCATTTCGCCTGGCGTGCTAACGATTCTGCCAGCTCGCTGCCTTACCACACAGCTACACCTGTGCCTATCCAATATAGGTATAGCCTTAATTAATTAAACTATTGTGTTTGCTACATTCAATATGTTAGCACTTAGATCACTCTTGTTGATTGACCTGTCTCTGACCAGTGTGTCACCATTACTTAATTCATTAATCATGACTGAACGCAAAGCCTTATTCTGATGGGATTTGAAATACAGAAAGCAGGGACAAAATTAATTAGTTCCATACTCGGCTACAAACTTCTGCCAAGACACAATCTTGTTAAAGCTTGTTATCATCAGACAACCATTTCGGGTTCTATGCCCAACTAAACATAATTATTTTGAACAACAACATATCAATTATTTACATATTTGTATTTATTGCCTTTTTATCTTCTCTTTTTGCTTTTTTTTTTGTTTTTTTTGTTTTTTTTGTTTCTTCACTTCGCCTTCCCCGTGTGTAAGTAGATCTGCATATGCCTCGGTTTAATTAGCCTATTATCTTAATTACCTCTCTCACTTAATTTTGATAACCATAACGCTCTTTGTTAATTACCCTACCCCTTCTATATACCCCCCCCCCGATTGTCCTTTTTTTTCTTTCTTTTATTTATGTCATGTGTCGTGCTATCACACCACATAAGTATCTTTGTATCCACACCGTAACAATCATTAGCCTCAGTCTCTTACCAAACCAGATTTGATCTTTAAACATTCCTATCAGTAAGTTATGAACATTCACTATAGCCATGGAAAACAAACCAAAGGTTAGTTCTGGATTAATTCATTCACTTTCATCATTTAGAATTTCTTTTTTTTATCTTTTACTTTACTGATGTACCGTAAATCCTCGAGTATAGTCCGCCCTTGAGTATAATACGCAGGGGATTTTTAGGGGGCTGTACCTCTGAAAAACCTAAACCTCATGTATAATACGCACCCCTTCTCTAACTTGAGTGAAGGAGGTCTGTATAACGTTCTTGGTTTGTAAAAATGTATACAGTAATGTCCTTTATTATTATTGTATATATAACATAATGCAAACGTGTAGCTTTTTTTGTGCATTTTGTTTGTTGTGTGTGTGTGTGTGTATATATATGTATATATATATATATAACTTTGATAGGTTTCGGCCAGTATAGGCCCTGGCCATGTCTAACTCAATAACACCACCTGGTATATGTATGTATGTATGTATGTATATTTTCTATATATATATGTGTGTGTTTGTAGTTAGTTAGTTAATTTTTTGGCTCAAAAAGCAAAAAGCAAGGCAATGTAGGGGGACATGGAGTTATGTACAGGGTGGTGTTCATGTAAAGAGTTCAGGCCACTTATGGTCAAGGGAGACTTTGAACCGAGCAGTTGTTGGCATCTTCACTATCTCGTCCGGCAGCTTATTCCACGGATCCGCAACCCAGATGGAGAAAGCCCCTCTCCTTCGATTGAGATGAATATATATGTGTGTGTGTGTATATTTTCTATATAGACATCTACATGTGTGTGTGTGTGTAAATGCATGGATATCCTTGTTTGCAACATGGCATTGTGGTTGTAAATAAGCACCTTAATCATGCAGTCAATGTTGATTTTCAGTTTTACATAGAAAAAAAAAACACATATCTGACCAGGGGAGAAATATTGTCTTGCTTGGAAACTGGCGAGAGTTGGTGACAGTAAGGGCATCCAGTCATAGGAAAAAAAATCTGCCTCAACAAATTCCATCTGACTCTTGCAAGCATAGAAACATGGACATTGAATGGTGATGATGATGATGACAAGAATTAGTATTTCGAATGTAGTATTAATAATGCTATATATTTAAGCTCACCCATAAAACATCTTCAGGTCCTTGTGTGGTGAAGGTCGAAGGTCACTTGTGAGGTTGTCCATCAATAGAACAATTGTGGCGTGTACCTCTCCTGGTAATGATTTAGGACAAGATGACCTGAGCAGAATGAGAATTAAGTCTTCCCTGTCGTTGGCTTATGGCCAGCCAACCTATCAACTAAGGCAGCTGTAATTTTCTTGAAAGATGGTGCCATTTATTTATGCAATTATAGTTATTCTGTGTGCATTCAGTTCCATATTTAATTCAAAGAAATGTTGAATGTCTGTGCAATATATTTGTGCACAATTTCCTGCAAACACATATATGTATACAAAACTATATGTATGTATGTATGTATGTATGTATGTGTATGTGTGTGTGTGTGGCTGTGTGGTAAGTAGCTTGTTTACCAACCACATGGTTCCGGGTTCAGTCCCACTGCGTGACACCTTGGGCAAGTGTCTTCTACTATAGCCTCGGGCCAACCAAAGCCTTGTGAGTGGATTTGGTAGACGGAAACTGAAAAGAAGCCCGTCGTATATATATATATATATATATATATATATATATATATATATATGTGTCTGTGTTTGTCCCCCTAGCATTGCTTGACGACCGATGCTGGTGTGTTTATGTCCCTGTTACTTAGCGGTTCAGCAAAAGAGACCGATAGAATAAGTACTGGGCTTACAAAACAATAAGTCTCGGGGTCGAGTTGCTCGATTAAAGGCGGTGCTCCAGCATGGCCGCAGTCAAATGACTGAAACAAGTAAAAGAATAAGAGTATATACACACAAAATTTCTATAATTATGAGTATAATTATAATTAGGGTTCAGCAAAATTTGCTTCACCACATACCGAAATTTAGAAATAAGAAAATAAGAGATTTTCTTATGGTAGTGAAATAGTAGTTTAACTGCTATTTCTAAATTTCGGTATGTGGTGAAGCAATTTTGCTGAACCCTAATTATAATTATGCTCATAATTATAGAAATTTTGTATAAGTTTACCGATAATGGTTCTTTTAACATACCGAACTACTTGGTAAAATTATTAATTATTAATTAAATAATTTTACCCTTTCTTATTATTGATTATTTTTATTTATTTATATATATATATATATATATATATATATATATATATATTATATTTATTATATAGAGGAGCTTCTACAGACTAGACTGTTTCATTCAAGAGAAATCTTCAGGGAGCTTCCTGAAGATTTCTCTTGAATGAACAGTTCTATCCTGTAGAAGCTCCTTCTATATAATAAATAATTTATCTATATTATATGAGTACCTTATTTACTGTGTTAACCCCGAATCACCCGGGACCTACATATATATATATATATGTATGTATATATATATATATGTATGTATATATATATATGTATGTATATATATATATGTATGTATATATATATATGTATGTATATATAATATATGTATGATATATATGTATGTATATATATATATGTATGTATATATATATATGTATGTATATATATATGTATGTATATGTATTATATGTAATGTATATAGTATATATGTATGTATATATATGTATGTATATATAGTATGTATATATATGTATGTATATATATGATATATATGTATGTATATATATGTATATATATGTAGATATATATGTATGTATATATATGTATGTATATATATGTATATATATATGTATATATATATATATATAGCTGTAGAAATGAGTTGCGACGTCACAGGTGCCAAGCTGTATCGGCCCCTTTGCCTTTCCCTTGGACAACATCGGTGACGTGGAGAGGGGAGGCCGGTATGCATGGGCGACTGCTGGTCTTCCATAAAAAAAAAAAAAAAAACAACCTTGCCCAGACTTGTGCCTCAGAGGGTATCTGTCTAGGTGCAAACCCATGGTCAGTGCCTGACTGAAGGGGGTCTTTACCCTTTTTATATATATATTATATATATATATATATATATATATATATATATATATAGAGAGAGAGAGAGAGAGTGAGAGAGAGAGAGAGAGAGAGAGAGAGAGAGGCGGCAAGCTGGCAGAAACGTTAGCACGTCGGACGAAATGCATATCCGTATTTCGGCTGCCGCTACGTTCTGAGTTCAAATTCCGCCATGGTCGACTTTGCCTTTCATCCTTTCGGGGTCGATAAATTAAGTACCAGTTACGCACTGGGGTCGATGTAATCGACTGAATCCGCTTGTCTGTCCTTGTTTGTCCCCTCTATGTTTAGCCCCTTGTGGGTAGTAAAGAAATATACATATGTATATATGTGTTTACTATACCAGTTATTTTATTGTCAAGGAAGTTATTGTTGACACTTTTCTGAAATTCTGTCCTGTAATTATGAGTTTGACTTTTTAATTAACTCTTCTTCATTTAATTCTTTCTCACTCTTCGATTATAATTATAATGTTTGATTTCTTTTGAAGTCTCGCAAATTTACTAAATCTGTTAAAGTATAGTAATCATCCTTAATACCTTTGCCAAAGCAGATTATTTTCTTCAATTTTTCTTTCTTTTTGAAGTTCTTCAAGTTCTCTTCCAATTCTCTGACCCTCCCCCCATCTCTCTCTCTCTCTCTCTTTAAATTCTTAAACATTTTCAAATATAATCAAAGTCCCATGGTTTAGATAAGTCTGCAAATTTTCCTTGGTGAATGTTAATTTTATTTGAACTTTCTACAGATAAACATTGTCATTACTATTACTACTACAACTACTACTAGCACCCCACCTGCTGCTACTACTACTACCACCACCATCACTACCACTACTACCACCACCTACTACTATTACTATTATGGTGAGTTGGCTGAATTATTAGCACACTGGACAAAATGCCTGGTGGCATTTTGTCTCTCTTTATGGCCTGAATTCAAATTCCACTGAGGTCAACTTTGCCCTGCTTCCTTTCAGGGTTGATAAAATAAGTTCCAGTTGAGCACTAGGGTTGATTTAAATTGATTAGGGTCCTCCTCCAAAATTTCAGGCTTTGTGCCTTGTTATTATTATTATTGCTATCCTTTCGCTCATCATCACTGCCATTGTTTTAGCCCCCAGATCAGCCCTGTTCAAACAAACCTAGAACCAAAAGCCTCCCGACCATGACAGCTCCACCTATTTCCTAGACATAGTGAATGCAGCTGTCATATTTAGACAGAGTTGGCATTAGGAAGGGCATCAAGCTGTAGAAACACTGCCAGGTCAGATTGGAGCCTGGTGCAGCCTCCCGGCTTGCCAGACCCCAGTAAAACCATCCAACCCATGCCAGCATGGAAAACGGACATGAAACGATGATGATGATGAGTAGTCAAGTAGCTCCGCTACAGCAAGAAACCTGTTCTGCGCCAACCCTTTTTCTCTCATTCTTTACCCCTCTTTACTCCTTATTCTTCTAGCATAAAGTTTCCCCTCCCCATTCAAGGTCATAGGGTCGCATTCTGCATAGTGGTTTCATTAATGTTGGTGGCATGAAAAAAGCACCCAGTCCATGGTATAAAGTGGTTGGCAGTTTGAAGGGCATCCAGCCAAAGAAACTGTGCAAAAGCAGGTGCTGGAGCATGATTATCCAGTATCTTAATTCCTCAGTCCTCACATCATTAATTTCTTTGGCATTTTGTTTGGTTTTAACTAAATGAGCCAAACAGTTGTAGTGAAATGGTACTCCCCTTCCTGCGTAACAAAGTGGTATGACCCAGCCATTATAAAGTCAGACAGTCAGTCATTGTATGAAGTGAGTAGTAGTAGAGTCGTTGTATGAGTTTTCAGTTGGAATCATTGTCAGTTACATGTTATATATAAGTTTGAGTTACCCAGGAATTGAACTCGTGATGTAGCGATTGTAAGTGCAACGCCCAAACCATAATGATAGTATTTCTTAGAATGTGTTCAACAACCGCGTAAAGCACTCAAAATTAATTTGTTTTCTTATTATTATATTTATTTATGCTTGTTAATCTGTAAACATTGAAATTAAATAATTGAGATAATTTGATTAAGAACAATTCAAAGGTTGGACCTGTATAACTTAAGAGCCAGTATCCATGACAGCGGGAGTGAAATATATCTGATTAAACTGAAATAGGCCAGATAAAAATCTTTTATTTCAGAAATCAGGTATTCTGAGAAAATTATAAGTTACTGTATCTTTGTTAGTAACAGGCGTAGGAGTGGCTGTGTGGTAAGTAGCTTGCTTACCATCCACATGGTGCCGCGTACAGACCCCAGTCAAACCATCCAACCCATGCTAGCATGGAAAACAGACGTTAAACGATGATGATGATGATAATGATGATGGTTTCTTTATTAACCACAAAGGGTTTACATTAAGAAAAACATTAAGGAGGACACATTGTGTGTGTGTGTGTGTGTGTTATTGTGAGGGTTTTGCTTGTCAGTTTAACAAAAAAAAGAAAAATTTTCAGCAATGTGTATTCCTCGATAGGAAGGGGACATTCAAGGACTGCTTATGGAAAAAGCCCATAAAACCACTGGTGCCCTAACTTCCGGGTCATTTGCCTTTTCTCAGTTCCTCATCACTGATTTATTGGTGTATGTATACGCCTTTTCACCCGCACCATACTTGCCACTCTCATCCCCCTTTCAACTAAATGGCTGGAAGTCAGTTTTCATTCACTTGTTATGTCTACTCACCTGAGTAGGCACATCATCCTTCACTCCCTTCTCATATATACGCACACTTGCAACATTAACTTGCCTGTCTTTGTGATTCATAAGCCAACACATTCGGCAATTCAAACGCCCACAATTTCTTTACCAAAAACATGAAAGTTTGTAAAGCAAGGAACAAACTCTTTTATCTAACCCCAACCAAAAATATATTCTTACTTATATTACATTTCGGATTTTAGTAGAATTTTCTATAATCATTACTTATATGATTTTTCAAACCCTTTCATTTTAGTTAGGTTTTATCCTAAATGCAGTTGGCAGTTGATTTTCCTTAGCAGTTACCTGTCTATACTGTATGTATGACTAAGCCAGCATTCTTTCCTCTATTAGTACACTGCTGCTACTACTACAGCTGTTTAGTATCCACTCAGTGTGGGTAGTGTTATTTAGCACGTGAAAGCTCTCGGCACATTTTCCCCTCCTACAAACCTGTCAATTCCATCATTGCTATTAAGACGTGTTCTTGAGAAAACAAGCTTCCTTTATCAAATTCTTCCGTGTTTTGTTTTAGTACAATGACCATAGTAATTTTGAGTAAAACGGGGGAAAAATCAACTCCCTAAATATGCTCCTTTCTGTTCGTTTTTTTTTTTTTCCCTCCCAATTTTTTCCAAAGATATCCTCCTCTTGGTCTGCCCTCCCACTGACATGACGCACTTCTTCATTGGTTTTGTCTGTTCTTGTTTTTTTCTTTTGTTTTCCTATTTTCTGAAAATAAAAATTTGTTACTGGTAAGAAGAAAAAAAACAGAAATGATGCTGCCCTGGTCCATTGCCAAATTTTGGTGAAGGTTTGTAATGGGATACAGACATGCTTTAATATTCATCTCTGTAGCTCTCTCTCTCGCTCTATATATATATACATATATATAATATACATATATATACATATATATATATACATATATATATACATATATATATATACATAAATATATACATATATATACATATATATATATAATATACATAATATACATATATATATATATATACATATATATATACATATATATATATATACATATATACACATTATATACATATATATATATATCTGGCTGCCAATACACCTTGGCCATCTGTTAGGAATGGGGGAGTGCTTTGTCTTTGTGTGTGAGACTCTCTCTCTCTCTCTCTCTCTCTCTCTCCCCTCCCCCTCTGTCAGTCAAGCTAAACTAAAAACTCTTTGTTATTTATTCCAATGACTAATATCCGTAAACTGGAGAAGACAAAACTCCTGGCAACTCGAATTTGAGACACAATTCGAAATCCTTCTTTCCTTGTTTCCACTATATTGAAAGGCATGAGCATCACATAGTCTCTTTGCCTGTTTAACTCTCTTCTGCTGCCAAACTGCATCAGACTGACCCTTGTTCTATGCAAAAAATCTTCCTATTTTAAAGTAATCTAAATTAAACCTTGAATCAAAATTTATGTGCCACCAGCACGGAAGCCAGTCAAGGCAGCGCTGGCCTCGGCCACGTTCGGATGGTGCTTTATACGTGCCACCTGCACAGGTATTGCAACTACAATTTCCATTTGATTTTTTGATATTGATGTACTTGACTCAATAGGTCTCCTCAAACACAGGGTCGAAACGGTGTTTCTTTACTTGCCACCTGAAGAATCTTTTAAGAGTTTCTTTTTAACCAGGTGTACTTTTCTATAATAGCCAAAGTACCGTGCATTGGGAGTGAACCTGGAAGCACGTGATTACAATGCCAACATGACTAAGAAAAGATATTTGAAGAGGATTTGTAATACTGTAAAATTATCTCTCTATATATAAAGCTGAAGTTGTCTGTGTATGGCAGGTTTGGTAGCCTTCAACTAACACTATCTCCTCCGAGACCCTGCGGCACAAGTTGACCAAAATTGAGAGTATGATAGAAGAAGGCTTGCTCTTCATTCCGTAGAAGAAAAAATTCAAATCGGACCATGTTAACACCAAAAATTATTTACATCAAAAAGGTGCTTTTTCTCTATGAAAATCCCTATTTTTTAACGATTTTTTGACTGCTGTGTCGCCATTTTACGGTGTATTTCAACCAGAAAAATGTTCAATTAAAGAGAATAACAGGCTACATAATACAAAATGTTTACTTTTCAAAAATTCTAAAGGGTCGAAACAAATGCCAGGTGATACTGCGAGTGATATTATAAGATTAAGATAATGTCCAACAAGGACTTCAGCATTTTCTGTAACCGCATAGTCACCCATTCTTATCTTAAATCTTTCTGTGTATAATGGAGTAGCACTGTAAAATATGCCAATTCTTGGATAATACCACTCCCATCCTCCTTTCTATATATAAACAGTGGGGGGCAGGAAATGAAGTGAGGTGTTTAAAATAGGGGGCGGGGGGTTCTTTAAATGGAACCAAATGACTTCTAAAAACTGATTATGTGTTTCTCGAAATTATTTAGGGGATTCTGGTAGGGTAGGAGTGAGAGATAATTAGGTTTTCCTTGCTCTATTTAACTGGGGGCTTTCTCTTCTATGGTGTTATTTACATCTCTGAGATAAAAATATGCTTGAGTAATTTCTGTTAATATATTCTCTAAATTATGGTAAAAACCCTAATGCTTTTCTCAGTGTATACAGGAAACAGAAATTTAACAATACATGCTGCAAAATATTCGTTACTCTTACTCTTTTACTTGTTTCAGTCATTTGACTGCGGCCATGCTGGAGCACCGCCTTTAGTCGATCAAATCGACCCCGGGACTTATTCTTTTGTAAGCCCAGTACTTATTCTATCGGTCTCTTTTGCCTAACCGCTAAGTGACAGGTACGTAAGCACACCAGCATCGGTTGTCAAGCAATGCTAGGGGGACAAGCACAAACACACATATATATACGACAGGCTTCTTTCAGTTTCCGTCTACCAAATCCACTCACAAGGCATTGGTCGGCCCGGGGCTATAGCAGAAGACACTTGCCCAAGATGCCACGCAGTGGGACTGAACCCGCAACCATGTGGTTGGTTAGCAAGCTACTTACCACACAGCCACTCCTGCGCCTCCGTTAGTAATGGAAATTATTTTAAAAAATTTTTTAAGTAAAATAGTCATAAAAAGCAATTCTTTTTTTTTTCTATCTTGTTTTAGTCATCGTATTACAACAATACTGTGCCATCCCTTTGATAGGCCCTAGTCAAACAAATTGACCCCAGTTCTTATTTTTAAAGTTTGGTACTTATTCTATCAATATCTTTTACCAAACCACTCTTGGAGTGGTTGGCGTTAGGAAGGGCACCCAGCTGTAGAAACTCTGCCAGATCAAGATTGGAGCCTGGTGCAGCCATCTGGTTTGCCAGTCCTCAGTCAAATCGTCCAACACATGCTAGCATGGAAAGCGGACATTAAACGATGATGATGATGATGATCTTTTACCAAACCACTATTTTACAAGGATGTAAACAAACCAACAATGGTTGTCAAGCAGTTTGGGAGAGGAAACACACACACACACACACAACAGGCTTCCACACAGTTTTCACCTAACAAATTTATTCACAGGGTATTGTTTGATCTGGGGCTATAGTAAAAGACACTTACCCAAGGTGCTGTGTAGTGGGAATGAACCCAAAACCTTGTGGTTAGCCACACCTGCACCAAAGATTTTTCTTTAATATCCTCATCTAGAATGTGTGTGTGTTGTTTGTATTTTTTTTTTCATCTAGTTTCAGCTCATGAGCTGTGGCCATGCTGGGGCAAAGAAACCTAACATCCTGTCTGTACTCAGGAAACCCCTTTCCGAAATATCCTTTCATGCCTATTAAGTCCTGAAATGCTTCCTTATTCAAACAGTGCTGTTTCTACTCTTCATTCACTGACCTACAGAGTTCCATGCTTTTTAGCAGGGGCCTCCAAAGTGGTCGATATCAACCCCTGGGGGCTGATGGCACTATTCAAGGGGTCGATAAATGCACATCTACTTTGCTCTTTTACTCTTGTTTCAGTCATTTGACTGAGGCCATGCTGGAGCACCGCCTTTAGTCAAGCAAATCGACCCCGGGACTTATTCTTTGTAAGCCCAGTACTTATTCTATCGGTCTCTTTTGCCGAACTACTAAGTGACGGGGACATAAACACACCAGCATCGGTTGTCAAGCAATGCTAGGGGGACAAACACAAACACACAAACACATACACACACACACACATATATATTTATATATACATATATACGACAGGCTTCTTTCAGTTTCCGTCTACCAAATCCACTCACAAGGCATTGGTCGGCCCGGGGCTATAGCAGAAGACACTTGCCCAAGATGCCACACAGTGGGACTGAACCCGGAACCATGTGGTTGGTTAGCAAGTTACTTACCACACAGCCACTCCTACTTAATTATTATTTATTTATTTTCTTGTACATGCCTGGGGGTTGACGAGAGGTCAAGAATTCCATGAAGAAGTCGATGCTCTAAAAAATTTGGAGACCCCTGCTCTTTAGTCTGGTTGTTAAAAAGGAAACTAGAGATAGATGAATGGTTTGAAAGGCTGTTTATAGGAACTACTGTATCAAAAGCTAGAATTTAGGGGCTTCAAAATAAATTTGGCCAAAGCAAGAGTAGAAAGGGGAGACAGGACCCTACTGCCATCAAGAAAAATGGCCCTGCTTGATATGCAGAAAAGGAGTGGATAGAAATTCTGTATGGTGTATCCAGCGTACAAACATACACCTGACTGATAGTAAAAACAGACGTATTTGGCAGGTGCACAGGTGTAGTCAAAAATAAGAGTACATAAGATATAGATTCTTTGAAGTGCCTAGAGGTCCCCCTCGAAATAAATAGGGTTTGCTATGTAAGTCACTTAACTAGCAGTGAAGGTACATAGAAAAATAAGAACTGAGTGGGAAAAGTTTAGGCAGTTATAATCTCATTTGGTGACAGAGTTTCTGAATAAATAAAGGGGAGATTGTATGATGCTTGTATACAAAGTTCAGTACTTCATAATAGCAGGTCATGGGGCCTTGAATGCAGGGGATTTTCAAAGGTTAGAAAGAAAGGAGGTGAGACTACTCTGCTGGATATGTAAATGTTGGTGTGCATTGACAGTGGGGTGCAGGTGAGCTCTGAGAGACAAACTAGGTATAAGAGGAATCAGCTGTTGCATACAAGAGAGAAAAAGCCTGCACTGGTATATACTGCATATGGTGTTTGTTAGTTATATATATAGAAGTGCTGAGCACTTCGAGTGGATAGAATCTGTGGTAGAAGGAAACCAAGGGAGACTTAAAGATGAAGTGCTCTAGAAGCTATATCTCACAGAGAAGATGACAAAGGAATGATGACTGGCAATCTGTGGTTCTGTAGAATACCTGCCCACTCATTCGAACGTGGTGAAGTAGACATTAAAATGGTGGAAGTTGAAGTTTCGATTTGTCCATATTCAATACACCCACCTTCGCTCTTTTATCGCTCCACCTTCCCTTATCATGCTATATTACAAAGGATGACCATCTGGTGTAAATATTGAATCCTCTTCCCATTACTCTTCTTTACTGCTACCCATTACTCTCTCTCTGTCTGTCTCTCTTTATTTCCCTTTCTCCTGTTACTCCTGCCCTTACTCCCTCTATTGACATTATCTCTTTTTCTTCTATCACTGATCTTTATTGCTATCTATCACTTTAGTCCTTCTTGCATCATTCATTACTAACTTCCATCACCCTATCTTATTCTTCTCCTGTTGTTCTATTCTATTCAATATCCTTGTCAACAACCAGCATGTAGCTGCCTATCAAAGTCTCTCTACAAGATCATGGTTTCAATTCTTGGGCAAGGGAGTATTTTGTGGTCATTTCACATTGCTCTGCAATCACTTTGACACCTGATGTGTGGCACACTTGTTTACCTGTACAGGTAATGTCGATTTGATGGTGTGTGTGTGAGCTTAATTCAAAGCACAATTATTTGATCCCTGTAAACAAGTCATCTGTGCAGGGTCGTTCAGCAAGAAGTCGCAGAATCCCCAACCCTCATCTGTCATCTATAACAGAAGAGTCCACCACTACCAACAGATTCAGTGAATTAAATTAACCCTTTAGCATTTAAACCAGCTGTATCCGACCTCTTTTAAGTTCAAACCAGTCAGATCAGACCTCTCACACCTATCTTACAATGTCATTCTGGAAACTGAACAATCACATTATCAACATCTCAAAGCTATTATATAAAATCCATTCTGTCTGTCTCTGTTTGTGTATGAGGCTTCTAGGATCTCGGGCATCCTCCATCCAATTGCGCTCAAATTTGATATGTAGATACCGACGGTATCAGGGCGTGTATAAGTCTTGAAAAAATTACAAAAATCGATTCCAGGTGAGAATGTGATCGATAAAGCTGTGGGAAATCATTTTTCTTTGGAATAGAAAAAAAGTCTATCTTTATTTCTTCTTTTGCTGGTGTCTCAAATTTAGGTTAAATCAGTGTTTCTCAAAGGGGAAGTCTATGGGACGGTCGGACAAGTTGTTTTGAGAAAATTTGGTTTAAATGCTTGACAACTCAGCACCGTCCATTGGATGGGGGGCGCGTTTTGCTCATGCATGATAAATTTCAAACAAAATGTGAATAAATAACGGTGATGCCCCAGCATGGCCGCAGCTCTGAGCTGAAACTAAAATAAAAAAACACTTCTGGTAAATTAATGAGAAAGGGTTAATTATACTGTACTTGGTTGAGTACTTTTCCTCCCATTTGCATATGAGTATGTGCACATGATTTTTAGAACCCCGTTTCTTGTGTACTGATATTTCTGCTTTATTCTTTCATCTATCATCTGACTAAGCCCATTTTTGATATCACTTATAATCCGATATCTAATAATCTCCTCTGATAAAGCACCTGGACATTTTTATTTTTTTGTCTTCATTTAACAAGACACCCCTTAAAAAAAATATGATTTGTGCTTTCTCTTGTCCACCATTTTTTTTTTCTTTCTTTTCCACATTTAAAAATAACCATTATGACAAATGTCTTTGCTTTGTCTCTCGTTCTTCTAAGTTGATATATAATCAGAGAACTTTGTTATTAAATCTGTCATTTGTTTCATCCTTCATCCGTATTATTCTTTATCAACTTTTTTATCTACCTTATCCTTTGTAACCCACATCCCATGTAAAAATCTCTCTCTCTCTCTTTCGCTACATAACATTCCTGTCAGCAACCGTTGTGTGATAATGTCTACTACAAATGCATTCCCAGTTCATGCCAGCAACAATTCCTGATACCTTACTAAATTCACTTACTTGCCTTGTATATTATTCTGAATCAGAAATGGCTGGCTGGGCTAGGGTGGCGGGGGTGGTGGTGATGGGGGTGGGGGTGCTATTTATCTATATCTTGTCTACTACCAATGTGCTGTAAATAGTGTGTCATTTCGACAGCTGGTAATATTAAAAGTAGCAGGGTTTTATTCTAGTTGGCACAGTCTGTAGCAGCATCTCATGACACACACAACTGAAATTGAACGGTAGATTAATATAGATATTACACAGATACCGACACACACTCACACATATATATATATATAATTCAAAATATATATATATATATTTATACGTTCGTTAAAATATAGTGATTTATAATTGCATTAATTATTTTGTTTGTGTTGAACTGTAATTCGTTATGCCGACCTTAACAAAACGAACTGTAAGTGAAAGTTTATCTTATCATGTTTCGCAGGAAGAGGAAATCATCAAAAACGGAGAATCTCAGTCAATGTCTAATACAAATGCCACCTTCACTGGTAAGTAATTTTTACATTACTAACTATATCATTGTGACATAGATAATCTTTCTTTTCAGTAATCCTTGTTTTTCTTTTGCTAAGCCAAATAGCCCTCTTTTAAGCTTTAAAGCATCACATACTGTTTAATATTAACGTAGAATCTGTCATGAATGAAGGAGTATCTACCTGAGGCTGATGCCGTCTTCGCACGATGAGTCTCGTACCAGCTGTCACATGCAGCCGGTTATCGGAAGAATAACGAGTCTGAATCTCATGGCAGTGGTAAGTGCGATCATAAGCATCTCTGGTCTGAGACTGAGCGCTGTGATGGCTCCTCTCTCTCCCATTACTTTGGTCCAGTGCACAAGCAGAGTTGAACTCAAAATTACGTTCCAACACAACGCTTGTTGTTTTGGAGTTCTGCTACTCGCAGCTCATTGGACCGGACCGGACTGGCAATTCTTAAACTCCCAAATACCTGTTCCCCCCCCACACACACACACACGTACTAGTGGGATTCTTTGCTCCCTTCCACTGCATCTATTTAAGTCTTCTTTCATTGCAATAGTATTGAAGCAGTTAAAAACGATCTTAATTTTGCTTAATAATGGTTTTTCTTTCAATTTGAAAATAATGAAAAATGTTGTAAAATAAATTTTGTCATTATTAAGCTGATGTCAGAAAATAAATTAGCGTGGAATTTTAATGGGAAATTGTAATTTAAATCACTTCGAATGTTTAGCATTTAAAATGGCCATATCCATCCCAAATATTCTACCTTTTTTATGTTTGAATCATCCAAATCCAGCCTCTCATACCTATCCTACAATGTCATTTTAAAAATAAGCAATCGTGTCATCCAAATCTCAAAGCTATGAGATAATGCAAAGCTATGAGATTAATTAAAAACTGACATTTGATTAAAATAATCTGAATACTACAGGGTTAAAACAGCAAGTCTGTACCCTGGAGCTAAGAGTTGTCTCACATGGGTTGGTATCGAAAGGGTTAAGCACACCATTTTATCCCCACCATTCATTTTTATCTTCATAAACTTTCTCATTTTGGGACTGGACCAATTAAGAATTAAATGTCCTACTCACAAACAAAATGCTCTACTTGTAACGAGCACAATTTCATCTGCTGGACTCTCGTAATCAAATATCCTACTCACTCATTCATCTCTGATCTGAATAATAAATTGCAGAGTATATACCATAGATATTGGGCTCCATAAATATAACACGCAGTATCATATAAGTGTGTTGTATACTGTTACATTTCTCTTATACAGTGGTATATTGTGTCAGTGTCGCATGATTGTGGTTCTGCCAAAGTATTAAAACTTATTTCAGTGTTTCATATTACATGTCTTTCACTTTCAGATTTTATAATCTGCCTTGAAATATATATATATATATATATTAATTTTTGCTGAATCAAGTATTGCCTGCAAAATTAATTATTTAATTATTATATACAATGAAATTGAAAGAAGACTGTCATTTGAGAAATGCATGTTTTATATTGTTCTTATATATATATATATATATATATATATATATATATATATATAGGTGAGAAAGTTGGTCTGTGAAGCACGTGGTTGAATATATAGAAAATAGTAAAAAGTGAAAAAACTACAGAAGGCTTGTTTTAAAAGGTTAAAAAATATATTTGAGTCATTATGTCAGAAGAATGTTATAAAATTTTTTCATACAGTGACATAGTTTTTGAAGAAATTACCGGTTTCGTGTTAACTTTTCAAATTTCTCAAAACCTATATATATTATATATATATATATATATGTTTATTTCTGTGGTTTGATTCTGACTATTTGAGTTTTTTAACCCTTTCGATACCAACTCTGTCTGAGATTGTCCCTGGTTCTATTATACAAATTTCCTGTTTTAACCCTTGTGGTACCAACCCTTCCTTTCCTTCTTTGTAGCCCCTTATGCTACAATGGTCTCATGCCTTGTTTGGGACAAAATTGTATATAAAAAAAAATTAGTTTTTAATTCAGTAGTTTTGTTTAGCCCTAGTCAGCATCAGTTAAACAGACCATTGATCAGAAAGATTCAAGTCATGTGGTACCAACCCTAACCCTAAAACTGGCCCTGGTTTTGTGATGCAAATTCCTGCTTTGAATTTATCTAAATAAGAATCTTCCTTAAAAATCGCATATTAATTAATGTTCCAAACTCTAGCTTAACAATGAAGAAGTCTTTTTAATAAATTCTTCATTAATTTCAAAATTTAATTGAAGCAAAGGTTGTCCATTTCTACAGAAGTATAGTAACAAAAGAATTAAAGTGATGTCACTTAGAAATTTTCTTCAAACTTTCATGCTACTTTGTGTTCCAAACACCAGCTTAATAATCACAAAGTTTTTTACTAAATTCTTCAATATATATAGGTGCAGGAGTGGCTGTGTGGTAAGTAGCTTGTTTACCGACCACATGGTTCTGGGTTCGGTCCCACTGCGTGGCACCTTGGGCAAGTGTTTTCTGCTACAGCCTCAGGCCGACCAATGCCTTGTGAGTGGATTTGGTAGACGGAAACTGAAAGAAGCCTGTCGTATATATGTGTATATATATATATATATATATATGTGTGTGTGTGTGTGTGTTTGTCCCCCTAGCATTGCTTGACAACTGATGCTGGTGTATTTACGTCCCCGTCACTTAGCGGTTCGGCAAAAGAGACCGATAGAATAAGTACTGGGCTTACAAAAGAATAAGTCCCAGGGTCGATTTGCTTGATTAAAGGCGGTGCTCCAGCATGGCCGCAGTCAAATGACTGAAACGAGTAAAAGAGTAAAAGAATATTTCAAAAAACAAAAAAAATACTAAAATAAAGGCAAGGTATCTCAGTAGAAATATGGTAATGAAATAAATGCATTTTCTTGAAATTTCCTGATTAGAAAAAAAAAGAAGGAAAGAAAATGAAGGAAGAGAGATGGTGTTTAATAATTCATTTCTGTCTAATAAGGTCTAATGTGATGTAAAAACGGTTGATCAGGTTATCTCAGGGTTCTCCTTTGAAATATTAGTCTTACTAATTCTTGTCCCTAAATGGGTCGTCTGACGCCTGCTATTTACATACTGACTATGGACTCACAACGACAGATTAAATGCATGTGTTCTGCTTACTCGCAAGCAACACGACTAATTACTCATAAACTGAGTGTAGTAAAAACCGAACTGTTTGTGGTATGGTATCTGGTGTTACCACAGTAAAGTTATTGTATTGTAACATTACAAGTCAAGTTCACCGAGGGTGTTGAATTACAAGCTTGTAAGTCTTGATTTCAAATACAACTTGAAGCAGTATGTTGTTATTTCAAAGCGCGGCGAGCACGGTGTAGGGGTTTCCAAAGCTTCTATGTCCTCATCTCTTTATCTTCCTTTCCTTAACCCTTTAGCATTTAAACAAGCCATATCCAGTGCAAATATTCTATCTATTTTCCATTCAAACTGGCCAGATCTCACATCTCACACTTACCCTACAATGTCACTAAAAATAAACAATTGCATCATCAAAATCTCAAAGCTAAAAATATTCTATTTTTTACTTGTTTCAGTCATTTGACTGTAGCCATGCTGGAGCACTGCCTTTTAATCAAGCAAATCAATTCCAGGACTTATTCTTTGTAAGCCTAGTACTTATTCTATCGGTCCCTTTTGCCGAACCAGTAAGTTACACCAGCATCGGTTGTCAAGCGATGTTGGGGGGGACAAACACACACACATATATATATACATATATACGACGAGCTTCTTTCAGTTTCCGTCTACCAAATCCACTCACAAATCTTTGGTCAGGTCGAGGCTATAGTAGAAGACACTTGCCCCAAGGTGCCACGCAGTAGGACTGAACCCGGAACCATGTGGTTGGTAAGCAAGCTACTTACCACACAGCCATTCCTGCGCCTATGACAATGTATGATTGATTCAAAACAATGTGAATAACCAAGTCTTACACTTGGCAATAATCTAAATACCAAAGGATTAATGTATGAAATCTGAATGTTAAAGGGTTAAAATGCAAATATTGAATAATAATTTATGTTTTTTAACCCTTCTAATAAACCTTCCTGAAATTGCTCCTAGTTTTATGATGCAAAAAAATCATATGTTTTAAAAGGGTTCATATTTAAATTAAAATCTTCTCTTATAATTTTATGATAATGTCACATTGGTTAAGTTGTTAAAAATGTAAGATTGTTAGAGCAGAGGTCACTCTCAGTGTCCATTCTGTGACAAGCATTCAGACTAGGCTTCTGGTTCGAGGATACCTTCCTTCCTTCATTCTACCTGCTTTTAGTGGCCCTGTAAAAGGTCATGGACACTACCTTTCTTTCTGGCTAAAAAGTTTAAAAGCTTTTGCTAACCATCATCATCGTCATCGTTTAATGTCCGCTTTCCATGATAGCATGGGTTGGACAATTTGACTGAGGACTGGCGAACCAGATGGCTGCACCAGGCTCCAATCTTGATCTTGCAGAGCTTCTATAGTTAGAGGCCCTTCCTAACACCAACCACTTTGAGAGTGTAGTGGGTGTTTTTACGTGCCACCGGCACGGGGTACTGGCATCGACCTCGCTTAAATGTCTTTTCACGTGTCACCAGCACAAGTGCCAGTAAGGCGATGCTGGTAACAATCACGCTTGAACGGTGCCTTTTACATGTCACCGGCATGGAGGCCAGTTAGCCGCTCTGGCAACGATCATGCTCGGATGGTACTCTTAGTGCCCCACTGGCACGGGGCACAAGTGCCAGTAAGACGACGCTGGTAATGATCACGCTTGAATGGTGCCTTTTACGTGTCACCGGCACAGAAGCCACTTAGCCGCTCTGTCAACAATCACACTCAGATGGGGCTCTTAGCGCCCCACTAGCATGGATGCCAGTCATCAAATTTAATTTCGATATAGCTTATTTATTCGCGTTGTTTTGGATTAATCATACGTTATCTCGTAAGGTTTGAGATTTCAATTATTCATTTGTTTACTTTTTGAATGACATTGCAGGGTAATTGTGAGGAGCATGATGGGGTCAGTTTGAACACAAAACAGTAGAACATCTGGGCCTGACATGGCTGGTTTGAATGACTTGTTATTGCTTTATGTTGTAAAGAAAAATCACACTTTTGGATAATAGTTGACAAGATAAAAAGCACTGGAAATAAGCTTTTATGCCAGAAGGAGGGAAGATTTTAAATTGCTTAAGAAGCACGTGTCTCGAGGTTCCATTTCACAGCCACATGTTGCCAGACTAGACATTTAAACCCATTTTCTCAATGCGTCTCTTGAAAGACGTTCTATCTCTGTCTTGCATGTAGAACTGTTGTAGTTTCAATGTATCCAGCTGTTACTGGATCCTGGTAGGTGTTGGTTAGCTGAAATTTCAGTTGCTGAAGAATGAAGAAGTCATTTCTTCCACATTCCAATGAAATCATCAGATGGTAATGTTCTCAGCAGAATGTTAGTGAGCAGAGCAGGTAGGAAAGAGAGAAAAAAAAACACAGACACACACACCTTAGAATACAACGCAGTAATAACAGCGTAATGGAAAGTGATAAATATTAAAAAGATTTACAACGCTGAAGTATAATCCACTTCTTATAAGCGAGTGAAATAGCTACCACTACAACAAACCATCAAGCATTACACAATATTTGCGTGTGTGTGAGTCATGTTGCTTAATTAAAATCTTTCCTTAATTCATTATGGCTTTTCTCAAATTAATAAAAAGATTATGTTTCAATCTGAAGACTTAGACACCCTGTACTAATTTGATTTCCTTTCACTGGTCTGTCTTTTCTCCATACTTTAACCCTTTCGTTACGAACCCGGCTGAAACCGGCCTTGGCTCTGAATACAAATGTCTTGTTTTCATAAGTTTTGAATTAAAATCTTCCACCAAACCTTAGTCACAATTTATGTTCCTAACACTAGCTGAATGATAACTAAGTTATTTTTACTAAATTCTTTGTTATATTTAAAATAATTGAAAGAAACACAGAGCATCTCAAAATAAATACAGTAACGAAAGGGTTAATGATAACTGATTGATAGTAATTTGAAAGATATAAGCTACTGGGTCCTCGGCGAACCATGTCCAGAATTTCACAATAGAATAACCATCATATATCATTTCCTCATTTCCACCTCAATAATTAAAAAAAATTACTAATTCAATCTTTAAATATGTTAGAGGTAGTTTAACGAATGCCATATAATAGCTTTAATAATGCTAAGATTGTTTCTTTCAGTGGACAGTTTTCGTTATAATCAATACGAGATTGTTAATATCTTTAGGAAAGACATGTTATTAATCCACCCCCTTCTCTTTCTCTCAATTTGATCTTTTTCTACCTGTCTAAAAATCATTATTATCAATACAACCATAATTTCGTCATTACTCTTTAAATAAATTTATTGACTTTGTAATTTAGTTCATAATATTTTATTGATTTTTTTTTCCCAATTAGAATCAAAATATTAAAATATGAAAGCTTACATGGCCATAAAAAAAATAAATCTCTCCACCCGCCCTCTCAATATTCTCTGGTTTATTCTAAAGAATTGTAATACGCATTTTTACAGTTACTCTACTCTATGGTGTGGTAAAAGTACAAGTAAAAATAAACTAATAAAAATAGCTGTGAGATGATGTTAGGAACAATCTGCAGGCGTGGGTGTTTGGTTAAGAAGCTTGCTTTGCAACCTTGTAGTTTTGGCTTCAGTCCTACTTCACAGCACCTTGAGCAAGTATCTTCTACAACAGCCCTGGGCCTCAATAATTGTCATGAGGGAATTTGGTAGATGGAAACTGTGTGGAGCCCTGAAACCCAGTAATTGTCATGAAGGAATTTGGGAGATGGAAACTGTGTGGAAGCCCTGAAACCCAGTAATTGTCATGAATGAATTTTGTAGATGGAAACTGTGTGGAGCCCTGAAACCCAGTAATTGTCATGAAGGAATTTGGTAGATGGAAACTGTGTGGAATTCCATCATGTCTGTGTGTCTGTCTTTGTGTTTGGGTCTCACCATCTCTACTTGACAACTGGCGTTGATTTGCTTGTGTCCTTGTGACTTAGCGGTCTAGAAAAGGAGACCAATACCTGGGGTTGATTTGTTTGACTAAACCCTTCAAGGTAGTGCCCCAGCATGGCCACAATCCAATGACTGAAACAAGTAAGACAAAATAAATAAAGATAAGACAGCTCAAAGATAATGATTATTATTATTACTTTTATTTTAGTTTTTTATAGCATTTATAGAATAGTACTTTAACCCTTTAGTGTTTAAACCAGCCATCACCATCATCATCATTTAACGTCAGTTGTCCAAGAACTGCACCAGACTCCAGTCTGATCTGGCACAGTTTCTATGGCTGGGTACCCTTTATTCTCTAGAAAAACGCCGCCGCCGTGGTGATCTCATTCTTGCTCACAACATCATAAGCAGAAAGTGTAACCTCTCGAAAGAGCTGTTCTTCACTCCTGCTCCAGAGCGTCGGCTGTGGGGTCACTCCGAAAAGCTCTATCTGCGACGATTTCATCTCAATCGAAGGAGAGGGGCTTTCTCCGTCCAGGTTGCGGATCCGTGGAATAAGCTGCCGGACGAGATAGTGAAGATGCCGACGACCGCTCGGTTCAAAGTCTCTCTTGACCAGAAATGGCCTGAACTCTTTGCATGAACACCCTCCCTGTACATAACTCCATGTCCCCCTACATGGCCTTGCTTTTTGCTTTTTGAGCCAAAAACTTAACTTAGCTTAACACCAACCACTTTACTGAGTATGTCAGGTGCTTTTATGTGGCACTGGCATGAATGTCTCTCACATGACACCGGCACGGGTGCTTAGTACATGACACTGGCATAGGATTCTTGCAGGCCAATCCTATTCCTGGCGGGGGGCAGCCTTAACAGTTCTGCTGTGGAGCACGGGTGTTCTTGAGTACAGCAAGGCAACAGATATCGTGGTCCTTTGCCATCTTGTCTAAAAATTTCAACATCCTAGCCCCAAATATTCTCCCCATTCTATGTTCACACCAGCCATATCCAACCTCTCATACCTAACCTGCAATGTCATTCTAAAAATAAACAATCACATTATCATCATTTAGTGTGCATCTTCCATACTGGCAAAGGATGGATGGTTTGACAGGAGCTTGTAAAACTGGGAGCTGCACCGGGCCCCATGGTCTGTTTTGGTTTGGTTTCTTATTTCTTTATTGCCCACAAAGGGCTAAACATGGAAGGGACAAACAAGGACAGACAAACAGATTAAGTCGATTATATCGACCCCAGTGCGTAACTGGTACTTAATTTATCGACCCCGAAAGGATGAAAGACAAAGTTGACTTTGGTGGAATTTGAACTCAAAACGTAGCGGCAGACAAAATACCTATTTCTTTACTACCCACTAGGGGCTAAACACAGAAGGGACAAACAAGGACAGACAAACGGATTAAGTCGATTATGTCGACTTCAGTGCATAACTGGTACTTATTTAATTGACCCCGAAAGGATGAGAGGCAAAGTCGACCTCGGCAGAATTTGAACTCAGAATGTAACAGCTGACGAATAACAGCTAAGCATTTCACCTGGTGTGCTAACCATTCTGCCAGCTGGCCACCTTTTGGTTTGGTTTCTACAGCTTGATACCCTTCCTAATGCCAACCACTTTACAGAGTGTACTGGGTGCTTTTTATATGGCACCAACACCAGTGCTTTTAACATGGCACCAGCACGAAATCTCGAAGCCTTGGAGTAATGCACATTTAATTCGAAACAGTGTGAATAAATAAGAATTACACTTGACAGAGGAACTTGTACGCCAAAAGGTTAAACTCACTTTTGCTGAATAATCAATTAAAAAGCTATTTTTCGACTTCATGTACGTTGGGCAGCAATTTGCTTTAGAGTCATTTTCTAGCTGTTATCACGATTGTCTTTTCTCCTCAGAACACTTGGCCCTCTCCCTGTGAAAACCATCACACTGTTGTCAATCTACCTACCCATTCTTTCATATATTTCTCTCCTCAAAGAATGCACCACATATTTTCTTAAACATTCCTTTATATATATATATATATATATATATATTTTTTTTTTTTTTCTATTTAGTTTTATTTTTTATATTGTTAAACATTCCTTTGGTACCTGTATATTCCCTACTCACCTGCAGCAAAAATTTAGCAAATTATTTACAGAAATAGGTGCAGCCATGGCTATGTAGTTAACAAACTCACTTTGCGACCATGTGGTTTCAGGTTCAGTCCCTCTGTGCAGCACCTTGGGCAAGTGTCTTCTCTCGCAGCAGCCTCTACCTCCCAGCTGATCAATGCCTTGTAAGTGAATTTGGTTGATGAAAACTGTGTGGAAGCCCATCATGTATATTTGTATTTGTCACACACACACATACCACTTGACAACCAGTGTTAGTTTGTTTACATCCTGGTAACTTAGCAATTTGACAAAAGAGTCTGATAGAATAAGTAATTGGACTTCAAACAAAAGCCAGTACTGGAGCCAATCTGTTCTACAAAAACCCTTCAAGTTGGTGCCCCAGCATGGCTGTAGTCCAATGAATGAAACAAGTGAAAGGATATGATATAAAATAAACATGTAATATAATAAATCAGCTTTTGTCCATTTCTGTGCTTTTGGTAATCCTCTCTAATCATGTCTGAAAAATTATTTAGTTTTTCTCTCATTTTGACTAAATGAACAGTATCAGTGGGTGTGTGGTAAATAGCTTGCCTACCAACCACATGATTCCAGGTTCAGTCCCACTGCATGGCACCTTGCACAACTGTCTTCTACTATAGCCTCAGGCCGACCAAAGCCTTGTGAGTGGATTTAGTAGACAGAAACTGAAAGAAGCCCGTTGTATGTATGTATATATATATGTGTGTGTGTGTGTATGTTTGTGTGTCTGTGTTTGTACCCCCCACCATCGCTTGACAACCGATGCTGGTGTATTTACATTCCCATAACTTAGCAGTTCAGCAAAGGATATCGATAGAATAATTATTAGGCTTACAAAGAATAAGTCCTGGGGTCGATTTACTCGACTAAAAGCAGTGCTCCAGCATGGCTGCAGTCAAATGACTGAAACAAGTAAAAGAGTACAAGAAAAGAATTAATAAAATATGGTATTTGAAGAATGTCTTGAATGGGAAAATAGGGACTTAATTCCATATCATTTTGTTTTAGACCTGAGGTTCTCAACCATTTTCCATCTATGGACCCTTCAATTATTATTTTATTCTAAACACAGAGGGGACAAACAAGGACAGACAAACGGATTAAGTCGATTACATCAACCCCAGTGCGTAACTGATACTTATATAATCGACCCCAAAAGGATGAAAGGCAAAGTCGACCTCAGCAGAATTTGAACTCAGAACGTAGCAGCAGACAAAATACTACTAAGCATTTCGCCGGCGTGCTAACGTTTCTGCCAGCTTGCCACCTTCCTATCAGTTTCTATCAGGTTCACGCACAAGGCATTGGTCAGCCCAGGGTTATATTGTAAGACATGCCCTAGGTGCTGTACAGTGAAACTGAACCTGAAATCACATGGCTGCAAAGCAAGTTTCTTAACCACACAGCCAAGCCTATGTCTGTCTCTTTATATTTTGAATTAAGCTAATTACCCCAAGTGAAATTGAACCCAAAACCACATGACTGCAAAACAAGTTTCTTAACCACCCAGCCAAGCCTGTGTCTGTCTCTTTATATTTTGAATTAAGCTATACCCTAAGATTTAAGGAGGAGCAAGGAGGTCACATTTTTTCATTTTTCTTCTTTCTTTTCGAACTAAAATATTTTAATGGGTTGAAGAAAACTGATCTACTTCACACACATTTCTTTTCTATTCTATAGTAAACTTGGTAGGTATTTTACTTATTTTTTTTTTTTTTCATTTCATTTTTTTTTTTCGTTTCTTTTTTTTTTCCTTGGGGGCAGTTTCAGCAGCAGTTATAAGTTATAGACTAGAATTGGTTAAGTCAGCTACTGGATCTAAACAAGCACACATCACACTTCCCATCCACCCTGAAAAGCTTTC
Source organism: Octopus sinensis (assembly GCF_006345805.1). Classification (NCBI taxonomy): domain Eukaryota; kingdom Metazoa; phylum Mollusca; class Cephalopoda; order Octopoda; family Octopodidae; genus Octopus; species Octopus sinensis. The sequence continues at coordinate 21,651,191 of NC_043007.1, forward strand.
ACTATCTCTACATATTTCTTCTTTTTTTTTCTTTTTCTTTTTCTTTTTTTTTTTTGTTTTCTTTTATTTTTCTATCCACCTACAACTAACTCCATCACTCACAGGCAGTCTTAGTTATGGGGCGTGCAAGAACTCTGCAAAGGTATTTCAGACATTAACTTCCAACACATCTCTACCTGGTCTATATACAAAACCGACGCAGAAGAAAACAAACCTCACCCGGGGCTGTTTTATATTATATATAAACATATATAATATAGCAAGACT
>NC_043007.1:21953957-22073957 GCF_006345805.1 Octopus sinensis
CTGAAGGGAAGGGCCAGAGATTCAGACGATGACGAAGACTGGCTGTAGGAACCCGATCAATGCGTTGGCGGCAAAGAATGTGGCGGAGACAGTCATCCGATGTTGTTACAATATGTCCATCCTTTCTCTTTTCTTCCACCCATTCAACCAATTCTTCCTCCAGTTCTGGATAGTGAGCCTGCTTCCTCCTTAGAGATTGTTTCTTGCTAGGCATTTTTTGCAATTGGATTTTGTTCTTCCTCCATTGATATTGTTCTCAAGAACACCAAATTTCATACAGGTTGCACAGTTGTTGTTCTTTTCGGGGTGATGTTTCGGTATAGGTACACACGTGACTTTGTTCACATTTCTGAAGATAACAGAAACCCTTTTCTCCCACCCCTAACCCAAACCCCCCATATATAAAAAAAACACTTTCTTGAAATGTATCCGGTACTTACACCGGTACCTATACCGAAGTTACGCCCTTTTCGGAAAATTCTACAGCTTGAAGTTTAAATTTCGCACTGTAAGCAATACACCTGCTTTTCACATCCATACTTCTATTACAACGGTGTTTACCGAAACTTTTTTTTCACTATTTGCGTAAGTTTAAACCGTATTTTTATTTTATAATTATAGAAACACTTTTAAACAAGTCTATATACACGCACCACCAGGGACCCATGTTAATGAAATCTACAATTATTATTGGATATATTTCCTCAAAACACAGGCGATAAAAACACGTTCATCGTGAGATTCCCCGGAGCTACTACATTCAGTATATTCGTTTTTAGATTTGTTGCTGTATTTATAATTTACACTCAAGTGTATTGCAACCCCTGCATTTTCATTTTTATGTTTTTTTCAAATTAAAATTTTCGCATTACATACGAGTAAATGCGTGTGTGTGTATGGGTGTATGTGTGCATGTGTAGAAAAGCTTAGTCGAATGACAAACTTCATAAATATTGAAAAAGGATGACTGGGCTAAATAGTGGATAATCTTTTCTACGTCAAACTAAAGGGTCTGACCCAGGCATTAAAAAAAAAATAGTGTAATAGATGTAAAACAACTTGCTCTAAACAAATATGACAAATAAATGCGCGCTCGCGAAAGGGGGTGGGGGATTGGACTCGAAAATTCACATCATGAATTTCCGAAAGAGTCTGAGGGTCAGACCCGGGCACAAAAACAAACAAAAATAAATAGTGTAATAGGTGTAAAGCAACTTGCTTTACAAGAAGTCAGTTTGACCCTTTTCTAATCACGGAAAGTTAACGAAAAGGTGTTGAAAATCACCACAAAATATAAAATTACAAAGAAAGTTGAAATAACGGAAACCATACAATAACAATTAGAATTCATGTGACAGTTTAACGCTTTAAAGAGTGTCAAGAAAGTAACTTATTTAAAGTTTTCCAGTTTGGGTAAAATCTCAGTCGAATCCTTCAAAGTTATAAACTTACCGTCCATATCTTCTTCAGTTGACAACTGTGAAAAACTGACAGAAGCATTCCTACGGTTTTTTATGTTGTCCATTTCCTCCACGAAGTGTTTGTTGATGAAGTAAAAACAGCGATAAAGAAATATATTCCTCGCTTATCAACGAAAACTTTTAGGAAAGTTTTAAAAAATAATATTGGTGTGAAGAACAGAAGTCCAGTATAACGGATAGACCTTTCGGCTGAGGGAGTTATTTAATAAATTTTAACAATTAATAATATATTAATTGTTAAATATATAAATATAATATATTAATTGTTATATATATATAAATATAATATATTAATTGTTATATATATATATAAGTATAATATATTAATTGTTATATATATATAAATATAATATATTGTTATATATATAAATATATGAAGTGGTCGCATCTGTTCAATGGGTCCAGGTCGTCTTTGATCCATCAGACCTATGATCAAAGTATACTCGCCTTAGCCATACAGTCTTTGCAAGGGTATGTATGGCTACCATAACTAATGTGTTCTTAAGACACTCGGGTCGATTTGGGTGAGATTTTGCTGTTATGATCAGCGAAGGGAGCTTTCTCTATGAGGTTCATTCACTTGCTTGGTTTGTTGTGATCTTGAGGCCTTAAATAACTTCGTTATCACGTGATTGGGGAGTGCTCTCCCTTGCTGTAGTGTATTCGCTCAAGGGAGAGCACTCGCAGGTTGTATAATATTATTTGCATTGCAGGCGCTAGACCAGAGGTTTAACCCTTTCACTCCCAACCTGGCTGAAACTGGCTTCGGTCCTGTAGTACAAATGTCTTGTTTTCATAAGTTTTGAATTAAAATCTTTCACCAAACCTTCGTCACAATTTATGTTCCTAACACAAGCTGAATGATAACTTGAGTTATTTTACTAAATTCTTTGTTATATTTCAAATAATTGAAAGAAACACAGAGCATCTCAAAATAAATACGGTAACGAAAAGGTTGGAGCAAAAGACGGCGAGCTGGCAGAAACGTAAGCACATCGGGCGAAATGCTTAGCGGCATTTCGTCTGTCGTTACGTTCTGAGTGCAAATTCCGCCGAGGTCGACTTTGCCTTTCATCCTTTCGGGGTCGATAAATTAAGTACCAGTTACGCACTGGGGTCGATATAATCGACTTAATCCGTTTGTCTGTCCTTGTTTGTCTCCTCTGTGTTTGGCCCCTTGTGGGTAGCAAAGAAATAGGTATTTCGTCTGTCGTTACGTTCTGAATTCAAATTCCGCTGAGGTCGACTTTGCCTTTCATCTTTCGGGGTCGATAAATTAAGTACCAGTTACGCACTGGGGTCGATGTAATCGACTTAATATCTATGTCTGTCCTTGTTTGTTCCCCTCTATGTTTCGCCACTTGTGGGCAATAAAGAAATAAGAAGTTTAATGGAGCAAGGGGCTTGTTGATTAAATCGGCTTTGGTGCTCATTCTGAAGGACAAAATCGGCGGAATCTGAACACCAAATGTAAAGTCGGAAAAATGTCACTAAGCATTTTGTCCGGCTTTCTAAGGATTCTGCAAGGGCATATCTACACAATTGTGCCCCCTCTCCGAATTTGTGAATGAGATTTTCTACAAATACTTTTTGAGTGATGTAGATTCAAGTTATATTTGAATTTGTTGTAAGAAAAAATTTCGATAAGAGTGAAAAGCAGTTTCAGATAATTCATACGAGTCGACTTTGTTTCCTTTCCTCAATGGGGAAAAAAAATTGGGTGGGTGCGCACACATACATACTGAAACATCACAATTTTTTTTTCAAAATTTCAAGTTTTATATTGTAAACATCTACGTGATGGGTGTCTGCTAATTTCTTTCTGTTTTTTGTTTTTTTCAGATTAAATTCCGACATAATCTGAAAAGTATGGAAAGTTTTGAAAATTCCATTAAAAACCACCATTTTTTTCTTAAAATGACAACAAAACAAACGGCGGGGGCACATTTGTATAGATGCGCCAAACATCGTAATACTAATGGATACCAGATCTTTTGGAAGCTTGGTTAAGTAAGGAGTTGTAAATATGAGAAAGCGTTAATATTTCAGCTTTATTCATGGACTAAGCATCGCATCAAGGAAGTCTGAACGGAGCCACGCCTCATTCAAAACCAAAATGAAAGAAAAAGAGAGGGAGAAGAGGAAACTTTTCAAACTATGAAAGGAAGGCTGAGCGAATGATAATGGAAGGGTCAGTAGGAGGTCAGTAGGTCATAAATCCGTTAGGGTAAACAAAAATAAATAAAAATCCAATACAAAGGGTATAAAACCGCACACAAGCAGATTCACATGCAACCACATATATGCGCGCACATCAAACTTGCATATACACATATATTTAGGGACCGGCTATAGCAACTAAGAGGATTCAAAATCCGAATCCACGTTTTTATTAATTGACAAATTTCCGGTCTTTTGCCCCCCCCCCCCTGCACCAATAGATTTATGTGAATGAGAATTCTGGTGAAATCTTTAGTTTGACATGTCCGCTTTCCATGCTAGCATGGGTTGGACGGTTCGACTGGGGTCTGGGAAGCCAGGAGGCTGCACCAGGCTCCAGTCTGATCTGGCAGAGTTTCTACAGCTGGATGCCCTTCCTAACAGCAACCACTCCAAGAGTGTAGTGGGTGCTTTTACGTGCCACCGGCACAAGGGCCAGTCTGGTAGTACTGGCAACGGCCATGCCCAGATGGTGCTTTTAATGTGCCACCTGCACAGGAGCCAATCCAGCGGCACTGGCAATGACCCATCCGATAGTCTTGTCAATCATGTGATATATACATGTAGATATGCACACATAAAACATACGCATGTGCACACGTACATACATACACAACCACACATATAAAGCTATACATACATGCACATATACTTAATCATATGAAAGCCCCAATACTAATACATACACATAGCACAAATGTATGCATATAACCTGCATGCCCAAATATGCACACATACATACACTTGCACTGATATATTCACATTCACATACAATCTATTTGCAGTTTATTAAGTAGTTTACAGTTTTACACTTTTACTTGTTTCAGTCATTTGACTGCGGCCATGCTGGAGCACCGCCTTTAGTCGAGCAAATCGACCCCAGGACTTTTTCTTGGCAAGCCTAGTACTTATTCTATCGGTCTCTTTTACTGAACCGCTAAGTTACGGGGATGTAAACACAACAGCATCGGTTGTCATGTGATGTTGGTGGGACAAACACAGACACACACACATACATATATATATATACATACGACGGGCTTCTTTCAGTTTCCGTCTATCAAATCCACTCACAAGGCTTTGGTCGGCCCGAGGCTATAGTAGAAGACACTTGCCCAAGGTGCTACGCAGTGGGACTGAACCCGGAACCATGTGGTTGGTAAGCAAGCTACTTACCACACAGCCACTCCTACATCTATATTTGATAACTTTTTCCTAGTCATGTGTGTCATGAATTGTTCAATTTTTGTTTATGTAGCATAGCCAAAGGAGGAATGAGGTGAGGGTATTCTGAAGTAGTTTTATATATCAGATATGGTAGTTATGATATCACACACATGTGAGCCATGGTCACATGTAAAAAAACAAAAATCACAAAAAGAAGTTCATGATAGCTGCCTTACAGTATAGAGTAATGGTTCTCAACTATTTTTTATCTGTGGACCACTTTGATAAATATTTTATTCTAGTGGACCTCCATAACCATTTGATGTTTAACCCTTTCATTACCAACCCGGCTGAAACCGGCTCTAGCTCTGTAGTACAAATCTCTTGTTTCCATAAGTTTTGAATTACAATCTTCCACCAAACCTTAGTCACAATTTATGTTCTTAACACTAGCTGAATGATAACTAAGTTATTTTACTAAATTCTTTGTTACATCTAAAATAATTGAAAGAAATACAGAGCATCTCAACAGAAATATAGGAACAAAGGGGTTAAAAACTAGTTTTATAGGTATTTCTTTTAAAATTCCTATTTTGTTATTCACTCGAGTTGTTTGAACTATGTAAAAACCAATCTGTTTCTTGCAATAAATGTATTTAACCCTTTCATTACCATACTTCTGTTGAGATGCTCTGTGTTTCTTTCAATTAATTTTAAATATAACAAAGAATTTAGTAAAATAACTTAGTTATCATTAAGCTAGTGTTAGGAACATAAATTATGACTAAGGTTTGGTGGAAGATTTTAATTCAGAACTTTTGAAAACAAAACATTTGTACTACAGGGCCAGAAGTGGTTTCACGTGGGTTGGTATCAAAAGGGTTAATGTGGCACCATCACAAGTGCTTTCTACATGGCACCAGCATGAGTGCTTTTAACTCCTTTGTTCCCATATTTCTGTTGAGATGCTCTGTGTTTCTTTCAATTAATTTTAAATATTACAAAGAATTTAGTAAAATAACTTAGTTATCATACAGCTAGTGTTAGGAACATAAATTGTGACTAAGGTTTGGTGGAAGATTTTAATTCAAAACTTCTGAAAACGAGACATTTGTACTCAGAGCCAGAGCTGGTTTCAGCCGGGTTGGTATCAAAAGGGTTAAAGCAAAATTTTTTCATGGACGTGCATCCCCAATTTACTGATTTCCTTTCATGGACCTTCAAAATTCTTATATGGGCCTTCAAGGATCATATGGGCCCTGATTGAGGACCATTGGTGCAGGGGCTTCCAGAGGAGGCTGTAATAATCCCCCAACCCTATAAGTGAGCATTACAGTCTCCTTTGAGAAACCTTAATTTCTTATGCTTATTTAATCTTCATGTTGAAGATTAATATGGATGATAGGAGTAAAATAAATCTGCTTCACTTGGGGACATTGAAAATCTTACAAATTCAAGAGGAATTGTTTGAGTGTTTCTGTATTAAAATGTACCAGGAGCTAACATTACACATCATTGCTATTCAACAGAGTGAAATCTCATTTGTACAGTAAAAGCAGTGATGTTTTAATCCCATTGATATCAACCCACCGAAAACTGCCCTTCGTTTTATGATACAAACTTCTTGTTCTAAAGTGATCCAAACTAAAAACTTCCATCAAAATTAATGGCTAATTTATGTCTCAAACAGCAGATTAGCAATGGTTTCAGATTTTGGCACAAGGCTATATTTATTGTTCTGTATTTATTGAACCACTAGCAGTAAAAATTTTGCATCATGTAGCTTGTTATTCTCTTTAAGTGAACATTTTTCTGGTTGAAATACACCGAAAAATGGCGACACAGCAGTCAAAAAATCGTAAAAATAGGGATTTTCATAGAAAAAAAGCACCTTTTTGATGTAAATAATTTTTGGTGTTAACATGGTCTGATTTGAATTTTATCTTCTACTGAAGGAAGAGCAAGCCTTCTTCTATCATACTCTCAATTTTGGTCAACTTGCGCCGTAGGGTCTCAGAGGAGATAGTGTTAGTTGAAGGCTGCCAAACCTGCTATACACACAGACAACTTCAGCTTTATATATATAGAGATTTATAGTCTAAAAATGAATGCAACATTGGTGATGACACTACTTTCTGGAACAATATAGGCATGTATGTGAAGATAGACTCGTGCACACACACACACACATGTATACACACACACACACACACACACACACACACACACACATACATACATACATGATGGCTGCCCCTCGTTATCGAGTATGGCCATTGCACAAAGCTTAACTGTTATTGGTGCTGTGATCGAACGTGACTTTTTAGCCCAACTAAAGATCTACAATGTCTTGTACAGATTTGGCAACTAAAACCTTTACCGGTAATAGCCTGCTGTAGTTGTAACTGGGCTTCATGTATCTTTGCATGTCGTTTAAGTCTTCCAGCCGAATTACACTCTCTTCCACATGCCCGACAGATATGATTAGTATGGTGTGTAACACAACCACCACCAGTGGCCATACATACATACATACATATATACATACAAACACACACACATATACATACATATGCATACACACACAACAGGCTTCTGGACAATTTCCATCTATCAATTTTCGCCCACAAGGCATTGTATCAACCCAAGGTATTTGCTCAAGGTGTTTTGCTAAATATATATATATATATATATATTACGGAGATGTACTTGCATAGCAAGTGACTTGATCTGAGATCGTGTGCTGGAACGAAAACAATTGCAGCATGGAAAGTGTTTGTAAGCCATTTAAGAAACACACAAAACCGTTCGATTCACTTCAACATTTAAATTTAATTCGTCAAAATATTTTCGGCGCTTTAAGACCGCGACTTGTTCACTGACAAAACTTTGTGCTGCAGCACTGACAAATTAAATTTAAATGTTGAAGTGAATCTAACGGTTTTGGGTGTTTCTTAAATGGCTTATAAACACCTTCCACGCTGCAATTGTTTATATATATTACATATAACACAAAGTCTAGAGGACAAATTTTTGTAAACAGATTCTTCCTAAAACTCCACTTTTCATAACTGACATTGTGTCTAGTAGAACGTAAGCCTGTGACATATTCCAAAGGAACTGGTATGAGATCTTTAGGAGTCAGGTGCTGGGAAATTAGAATTTGATCGTGTACAAAGATACACCGAAGAACTGACATGCTTAGAGAAAGAAGGAGAGAGAGAGAGAGAACATGGAAGATTTTCTGGCCCACTTTGTAACAAATTAGAAAAATAAGAAAGTAGAAGACAACTCGACGATACTAGAAACGGACATATTAGCTTTCAGGTTTAGAGAAGTACAGTCAAATGTTCTGAAATTAGAGTAATTATGTGGAAGTAAAAAAACACAGTGGAAAGCTAGAAAAATATTAAAATACCATTGAGATCTTGTGCAACAGTTTCTTGAAGTAAAAGTCCGTAATATATTACTTTGCAGCATGTTAGATCGTTAATCTACATTAATACATGTACTTATCACTAAATACATGACCAAAGGTTATAGATAAAAGCTACACCTGTATGTGTGTGTTTGTTTGTGTGTGTATACTAAGATCAGGAGGGTGGAGCCATTTAAGAAAGGGATAAATCAAGTAATTTCTAAAGATCATTTCAAACAATATTGTCTTATTGTATAAAGTTAAAACAAGCGTAGGGAGTAACAATAATAACTTCTTAAACCTATAATATAACCCTTAGTTTAAAAAAAAATTAGTGTAAAATATGAATGTCTCATAACTTAAATATTCCTTTAGCTGATACCAGGTATCAGTCTTTTATTGATATTAACTTAATAAATAAATATATAATTTTTAGTCTAATATATTTTGAATTATTATACTTTTTCTATAAATGTTCTCTATTGGTGTTAAGAACCTATATATATTTTATCATAGTTTTAGTGATTAAGCTATTTTATTTCCTTTTCTATGGTATTTTGTCCTACTTGATTATTTTATTTTATTTCTTTATTATTTTATAAAATTAATCAAATTTTTGTATCTCTATAAGTTCATACTTATCTTATATAAAACTATAGTGGTATATTCACTACTTATAAATAAACTGTTGAGATTATAATTTTATTAATATATAATTAGCATGTTCCTTTACATCAATACTCTTTTATTAATACCAATATATACTAATTAATCAATATTCCCAGATACCATTTGATGAGTTAGTATTTAAGTGTACAATATGTATAAATATCAAACTATTTCTGGATAATTTCTTTTCCGCCCTCTATTGTGGTAAAATTTTGGTATATACTCAAAAGTATTCATAAATTTCTAACCTTTTGTGATAATATTCTTCTTAATAATCCTCCGAATAACCCTAAACTTTAACTGTATACAATATAGTAACATTGTTTAAAATATTTTAACTATAGTACTACATGATAAGACTTCCCCTGTTTCATTATCAATGGTCTTCTGGTGGGTGACCCCCTTAATTGTTAGCTAACATCTTGTTTTAAGTTTTCCTTTACCAAACCTCATGATATTGCTTCTAATAAATCTTGATTTTATGACTATACCAACTATGATTTCTGTCTTCTCCGTCAGCCCTACACCTAACAGATACTGCCTCTTTGTTCTTTCAGCCTTAGATATACAAGGGATTTGATAAATTAGTCTATAAATTAAAAACTGACCCCATAAAAACAAAAAATCAGTGATAGGCAAAAACAATAGTCTGAAACAATGTATATCTTCTTGATACCTTAGTAGCTTCTATGCTGGAGTGAGACAGCCTGTTCTTTGTCTAAATCCTTAATTTCTTGGAGATTTTAGGTGTAATTATGCTAATGTGTCCATCTATTTTAATTTAATTAAATTCTATGTCTTTGTGCAGGTGATGATTGCTCTGCATCTTAAATTGATGTAATGATTGCATTGTTCAATTAAATGGAGTTGCATGAAACAATCGTACTGCATTACCTCTGGATATCCTTGTTGATTATTTTGATATATATAATAATAATAATAATAATAATGATAATAATAATAATAATAATAATAATAATGATAATAATAATAATGATAATAATAATAATAATAATAATAATATTAGGGAGTATAACTCCAAACTTACAGGGAAAAATTCAAGTTAGTATTAAATCAAATTTCACAATATTATATATATAAAATATATAAATTAGAGAAAAACCACTATCATGCAAGTAAAACAATGATAGACATAAACCAAATCATAAATAAAAAATAAAATATATATTTTAAAACAAATAACTAGATCACAAAAAGTACAAAAATGAAAAAAATAATATATAATAAGTAAAAAGACTACGTACATTTCATGGCGATAATTTAAATCCGAATTACAATTAAATTTAAATTTAATCGAAAAACAATTCAATTTAAAAGTATAGTCACTCCTCAAGTCAACAATAATAACAATAATAGTTGTATAAATAATCGAATTAAACAATATTTCTTAAATAGAATTAAACAATATTTTTGGTTTATTAGGGACCCCCTCCACATTTTTTTTTGACCAGGAGAAGGTAGTGAAGTCATAAAGCCTTGCTTCGGTTGAGATTGAATGGTATAAATTTTGTCCTAATGTAAAAAAAAGAAATGGTTGTTCTTATAGAAGAAACTCCATTAACTAAATTTGAAACTTAAACAAACACAACGAAAATTTTAGGAAAATAAAAATAAGAAATAAGTGGAAATTTTACCAGTGAGGGTGTTAAATTATAAGGCACAAAAAGAAAATGACTCTCCCCAGACACAACAGAATATGCTTCAACACACGCACTCATATAAAGAATCTTGCAAACAGAATCCAAAAACGAAATATGAAAGTATAGTGTTATCAACATAATTTGGCAGATGCTGGGTTAAACAAAATTTGGAGAAATCTTTTAACTTAGTGATTCCCAAAGTGGGTGGTATTGCCCCACTGGGAGCAGTGGAAAATTCCTAGGGGGTGTTGAAGAAAAGTGGGGCAATAACAGGGTTACAATTCATGTAAAATGTGGGGTGATAATGGGGTAGCGATTCATGTAAAAACAACAAAATAATGGGTTCTCTTTTACTCTTTTACTTGTTTCAGTCATTTGACTGTGGCCATGCTAGAGCACCACCTTTACTTAAAGAAATAGACCCCAGGACTTATTCTTTGTAAACCTAGTACTTATTCTATTGGTCTCTTTTGCCGAACTGCTAAGTTACGGGGACGTAAACACACCAACATCGGTTGTCAAGTGATGTTGGGGGACAAACACAGACACACAACCATATACAAACACACATATATATATATATATATATAATATATATATATATATATATATATATATATATATATACACATATATACAACGGGCTTCTTTCAGTTTCTGTCTTCCAAATCCACTCACAAAGCTTTGGTCGTCCCAAGGCTAAAGTAGAAGACACTTGCCCAAGGTACCACGCAGTGGGACTGAACCCAGAACCATGTGGTTGGTAAGCAAGCTACTTACCACACAGTCACTCCTTAGGTTAAGCTTCATTTGTGAAATACAGTTGCTCTGAATTTGCTTCAGAAAAAGGTTTATGCTTGTGATGGTTAGTTGGGATGGGCGTGCTAGGAATGTGGCCTGAGTATCAAGGAGGCGGCAGCCAGATAAAGTTTGGGAATCACTGTTTTAACTGATATGTGTGTAGAGAGTAGTGTCATGAAGTGTATGAGAGAGAAAGAAAAGCAGGAATGGTGTGTCACATTGAATTAAGAATAGTTTTCTCCAACTGAAATCATCCAAAATAATCTATAATGATTAAGTAGAAACCAAGTACTTGAATGGGTTTTAGGATGGAGTCATTATTTTTTTTCAACTGTTGATTTTGATTAATCCATACAACTTATGTTTTTGTATGGAATTTTCACTGCTCCTGATTAAACTTGATATTAACCCTTTTGATACCAACCTGGCTGAAACTGGCTCTGGTTCTGTAGTACAAATCTCTTGTTTTCATAAGTTTTGAATTAAAATCTTCCACCAAACCTTAGTCACAATTTATGTTCCTAACACTAGCTTCATGATAACTAAGTTAATTTACTAAATTCTTTGTTATATTTAAAATAATTGAAAGAAACACAGAGCATCTCAAAATAAATATGGGTTAAACAATGGGTTAAACAATGTGAATGAATAAGCATTGCATTTGACAGAGTAGTCTGAATGCTAAAGGGTTAACCCTTTCGTTACCAACCTGGCTGAAACTGGCTCTGGCTCTGAGTACAAATCTCTTGTTTTCAGAAGCTTTGAATTAAAATCTTCCACCAAACCTTAGTCACAATATATGTTCTTAACACTAGCTTAATGATAACTAAGTTATTTTACTAAATTCTCATCCTTTTTGGGCTGATAATTCTTATTAGCAATCAATCTCAACAACTTTGATAAACAACCCACTTTCATAGAAGTTCTTCAACCAGTGAAAGAAATTTGGTTATCAAATAGTTTTGAATTGTGAGTATTTTTATGTTTGGTTTCATTTTTTTTTTAATTCTTTTTTCTTTTTTGTAAAATCCTACATTACATGATGCTATGGAATGTGTTTGACAAAATGATTAAGTTTTGTATTCTTGGCAAAAAAAAAATAAAAAAAAAACGATTTTTTTGTGGCCGTTGCCAGTACTGCCTGACTGGCACGTAAAAGTACCCACTACACTCTTGGAGTGGTTGGCATTAGGAAGGGCATCCAGCTGTAGAAACTCTGCCAGATCAAGATTGGAGCCTGGTGCAGCCATCTGGTTCGCCAGTCCTCAGTCAAATCGTCCAACCCATGACAGCATGGAAAGCGGACGTTAAACGATGATGATGATGATGATGATGACATAAGTACTAGTCAATGTAATCAACTAACATCCCTCTTCCCAAATTTCAAGTTTTATGCTTATGGTAGAAAGGATGTTTGCATAAAACATTGTTTTCAGCACTAAATAATACAAAAATGAATGGGACTAATGGAACGGGTAATGGCACAAGTGCTGTTTCCAGAGCATTGAAATATCAATATTATATTCACTAGCAGTATCGCCCGGTGTTGCTCGGGTTTGTTTCAATCCTTTAGAATTGGAATTTTTGAAAAGTAAAAATTTTGCATTATGTAGCTTGTTATTCTCTATAAGTGAACATTTTTCTGGTTGCAATATACCGAAAAATGGTGACACAGCAGTCAAAAAATCGTAAAAAATAGGGATTTCCATAGAAAAAAAAGCACTTTTTTGATGTAAATAATTTTTGGTGTTAACATGGTCCGATTTGAATTTTTTCTTCTACGGAATGAAAAGCAAGCCTTCTTCTATCATACACTCAATTTTGGTCAACTTGCGCCGCAGGGTCTTGGAGGAGATAGTGTTAGTTGAAGGCTACCAAACCTGCCATACACAGACAACTTCAGCTTTATATATAGAGATTTCATAAACAGCTGCCTTCTTGAACTTGATAACAAAAAAAGTCATTAAAGCAAAGATAACTTTAAAAATCTTTTTTAGAATTGCAAAACTTGAAGCAGATAAAGCGTTACAATGATAGCATGTAAGAACTGGCTTGAAAAACTCCCATTTGGATAAGGGGGAAAAAAAAATTCAAAGGATGCATATGAACTCTCATCTCTTGTAGGAATATCAGATGTTCTACCATTGGACTAAAGCAATCATTTTAATTTTCTGATTTATTTTAGAAATTTCATTCTTAGCAGCAAGAATTCTATGTTTTTGATATCATAAGAATATTATAAACTCTCAAGAAAATGTGAAATAATTCTTTTTTGGAATAGTGAATTAAAGCATAAGCAGCCTTTGACTTTTTTTTTTCTATCCTAGGTTTCCCAACCCAATATTTATTTACATGCTATTATTCATAGCTTTATGTGCTTCAAGATCCCTTAGTCTAAAAAAGTATTGTTTCATGGTGTCTCGAAGGTTTATAAGATTTTAAAACTTCATTTCATTATCCCAGTTTTACAAGTATATTTTGTATTTTCAAGTTATATTTTTTTAATTAGAATACCTATTTATATAAATAGATCGGTCATTTATCTTAGTTTTTGCTGTTCTGCATTCATCTATCTATTAATGAAATGCTTGTTTTTAAGCGACACCCTAATAACAGGATTATCAAATATAGGATATTTCAACAAGTCACGCAAGTATGAAAAGCAGACGTAAAATGATGATAATGATGAACAGCAACATAGTTTTATTCTAGAAATCTTTATTATATAGGCATATAGCCTGAATAGAGAGGGGATATAACAACACAAAGCATGGGGTACATATAACGAAAGATAACGAACATAATTTTATTCTAATACAGGTAAACTTTCTCATGTTAAATAATAACAACGACAACAAACTTGAATTGTCCCTTATCACAAACAAGTGATCAGCAGTACACCTTTAACAAAAAAAAAAGCCTCCGACTGCTGTCAAAAAAGCTTACAAGAAACTGAAATGGTACGTTAAACTCAAACATCGCCTGCAGTTTTTATGCTCAGGCTGCTGAAAAGAAATGCTTGTCTTACCAGCCGTGACTCAGAAAAATAGAAATGAAAATATAATTTGTCTTGTTCGTTATAAAGATGAACTTAATCATTAGGCACGTGAGCTTACGATGCGCCGACCTTGTCGAATTACATGTTGTGGGTTGATGATACGTTGTTCTGACGCACCTTTGTACTATAAACGTCAGAACTGTGAAAGTTGTGCTGTGAAAAAGCTGTGTTAGTCCTGGTTTCTGTCGAAATCTCAGTATATTAATGATGTTGTTGACAATTTTGGCAGTTGTAGCCATAATAATCATTTTACCTTTGTCGATTCGCTATTATATGAAAGGAGCCACCTGTACCAGCCCTGTTAAACTGGAAGGTAAAACAGTTATTATTACTGGAGGTAACTGTGGAATCGGATTCGAAACAGCCCGTAATTTATTACTACGAGGGGCCCGAGTGATCCTCGCATGTCGGGACTTAAATAAGGCGAAATCGGCTGCGGAACAATTAAGCGAATTAGGTTCAGGTGTTGTACTTGTTGAAAAACTTGATCTCTCAAGCTTCGATTCCATTCGAACATTCTGCAAGAATATTAAGCAACATATCACCTCTTTGGATATCCTTATAAACAATGCGGGTGTTTATTTCCACCCGTATGCTGAGACAGAAGATGGCCTGGAAATGCATATGGGCGTCAATTATTTTGGTCCCTTCCTTTTGACACATCTTCTACTGGAGTTATTAAAGAAGTCTGATTCACCCCGCGTCGTTTTTGTCGGGAGTGTTATTTACAAATGCGGGAAAATCGATTTTGACAACATGAATAAACCGGAGTTTTTCCATCAACACGGTGCCTACTGTGACAGTAAGTTAGCCTGTGCTTTATTTTGCCGTGAATTTAGCAATCGAATGTCAGACACTAATATCAACATATATTATGTTCACCCGGGAATAGTAAACACAAATATAAGTCGGAACATTTTGAATTCATTTCCTCTGATACAAAAGGTCTCTGCTTTCAAATCACTTTTCAAGAATTGCCAAGAAGGTTGTCAAACTGTTGTATATTGTTCTGTTAGTGAAGAGACGAAAGACCAATCTGGTTGCTACTACAGTGAATGCCAGAGAGACGAATGGGCAAATCAAGCTCTGGATAAACAACTTGCTATAAAGTTGTGGAACTTCAGCGAAAAAGTTACGGGATTAATCGAATGAAAATTGTTCTCTCACCAAATTATAAATATAAGGCTACCCTTCTTTTCTGTGGAATAATTATATAATAATAATAACGAAAGAAGAAAGACTCTCGGATGCAATTAATGTAAAAAAATCTTGTTCGTCGCAAAATTAAAGAAATTCTATGAGAGTTTCGTTTTAAAGAAATACTGATTCGATGTTGGAAGGTGTGAAGGATCGTTTATTTTATACAATAGAACCGTTGCAGGGAGCGAAGAAAGTATCTTGTATTTTAATGTATGTTTCGTTTTCTGAATGAAATCGACGGCAGATTAATTATTGATGTTACATGACAATTAAGAAAATATTTATTTGTTTGTTTATTATCGATCATGATCAGTGATATTGGAATATCGAGGACTGGCTTTACTGCTTGAATGAAAACATTTTTCAAACCAAATATTTGACAGTCCGTGTTGAAGTAATTAATGTTCGTGCGAATGTGTTGAGAATCTCAACATCTGTAGCTTTCTGGTTGTTTTCGTATCGTCGTGTTTTTAAGAAATCGGAATTTTCTCTTTTTAATTAGTTTAAAGAAAACCATTTCTGCCGAGACCAAAAACCTAATCCTAATCACTCTTTACCAATAATAAGTTTTTCAGTAATTGTATTAAATGCAGTTAAATACTCCCACATGAAGAAAAGGCAAAACTAAATGTGACCGTCGAGTATTTGTTTTGAAAAGTTTTCGTGTTGGATTTTAAATCCAGGATTCCCTAATTATTTAATGAGGGTCAGCGTAAGAAGATCCCTGATCGCAAATTGTAACACAAATATATGGTTTAATGAACATCATTTTCAAAACTTTCTCACACGCCTTTCTTGAAGTGAGGTACAACAGTTTTCAGGCGTACCTACACAAATGTACCTCGCCCCATCGACTTTGTTTCTACATAACTTTCTCCTGTACGTATGTGTGCGTCACAGTATTTTCTTTTTTTACGTTAAATTCCGATATAATCGTAATTTACAGCATCTGAAAGTTATTTATACAAATCTTCATTAAAAAAATATCGTGTCTATATGGTTTTATATCATATCTATATCGTTGCATAATCATGTCTGTATTGGTAAGATGGAATTCAAAATCGGATTCAGTAACTTAAATTTCCAATGTTCCAATGCAAAAATACATAATCAATTACTTTAGAAGGTACTATTTAAGAAGAGTGGTCCCGGTGCGCGCACTCGCGCCAGCTAGTCGTGACTAGTCGATCCTAAAACGACTACCTAGCAAAGTAAATAAAATACAAAATTAATAATTTTTTACACAAAGTAAATAAAACACAAAGTAAAGATCGACTAGTCACGACTAGCTATCGCGGATGCGCGAGTGCGCGCACCGGGACCACTCTTCTTAAATAGTACTACCTTAGAAATTTCAATCGACTTTTTATTCTGCCAATAAAATCCATTTTTTTTTATGGTTCTTATATCATATCTATATCGTTGCATATCATGTCTGTATTGTTATGATGGAATTCAAAATCGGATTCAGTAACTTAAATTTGCTATGTTCCAATGCAAAAATTCAAAATCAATTATTTTAGAAATTCCAATCGCCTTTTTATTCTGTCAATAAAATACTTTTCTTTTTAAACGATGGTATTTTCTAAGAGTTTTTTTTTTTATGAAAGGCATACCTTTCATCTTTTACTTGGGTAAGTCATTGGACTCTGGCCATGCTAGGGCACCACCCTCAAGGATAGAGTTGAACAAATCAACCTACATACTTATTTATTTATTTTTTTGTGCCTGGTACTTATTCTATCAGTCTTTTTCCCCATATTGTAAAGTTATGGAGACGTAAACAAACCAACACTGGTTGTCAAGAGATGGGCAGGGGGAACAGAAACAAATACACTTGCACACACACACATATATGATAGGCTTCCACACAGTTTCTTAATTCTTTATTGTCCACAAGGGGCTAAACATAGAGGGGACAAGCAAGGACAGACAAAGGGATTAAGTCGATTACATCGACCCCAGTGCGTAACTGGTATTTAATTTATCGACCCCGAAAGGATGAAAGGCAAAGTCGACTTCAGCAGAGTTTGAACTCAGAACGTAACGGCAGACGAAATACCTATTTGTTTACTACCCACAAGGGGCTAAACACAGAGGGGACAAACAAGGACAGACAAACGGATTAAGTCGGTTATATCTACCCCAGTGCATAACTGGTACTTAATTTATCGACCCCGAAAGGATGAAAGGCAAAGTCGACCTCGGCAGAATTTGAACCCAGAACGTAACGGCAGACGAAATACAGCTTAGCACTTCGCCCGGGGGAAAACCTGATTCAAATCTTTCTCTTTTTTGGCGCCACTTTGTGAACATCACCACTGGCTGCACCTGTCTTTCTCCAGAGGCAATGCGCCTGCACTAACGGAACTACGTACACAACACACACAGCTAAAGATGGTGGCTGAGGGCAGCACACTACACCTATCCTGTGAATCCTGTAAATAAACCAGTTGTAAACAGCGCTTGTGCTTGAGGTCTTCTCTCTTCACCTGCCAAAAGCCTGAAGTGATTGGAAGACTGTAAATGGAGCATACTACTTGTATGATGGTGACATCCGTTTACAAAGGCGGTGAGCTGGCAGAACCGTTAGCACGCCAGGCGAAATGCGTAGACGTATCTCATCTGCCGTTACATTCTGAGTTCAAATTCCGCTGAGGTCGACTTTGCCTTTCATCCTTTCGGGGTCGATTAAATAAGTACCATTTACACACTGGGGTCGATATACTCGACTTAATCTGTGTGTCTGTCCTTTTTTGTCCTCTCTGTGTTTAGCTCCTTGTGGGTAGCAAAGATATAGGTGACATCCGTTTACAACTGTCACATGGATCTAAGACAAGGAGACTAGATCTCACTCACATTAACAAGATTCTTTTAATTTCTGTCTACACAATCCACTCCTAATGCATTTGTCTGCTTGTGGGATTGGCACAACAGCTGCAAGTCACTCCCATTTGTGCTTACCTGCCTCTGGTCAGCTCAATCAGGGTTGACTAAAGGTAGTCATACAACAATAACAACTACAGAATCTGTTGAGGCAGATTTTCTATAGCTGAATGGCCTTCCTGTTGCCAACCCTCACCTGTGCCCAAGTAAGGTAATATTTCACCTGTTTCTTTACTACCCACAAGGGGCTAAACACAGAGGGGACAAACAAGGACAGAAAAACAGATTAAGTCGATTACATCAACCCCAGTGCGTAACTGGTACTGGAGGACATTCGTTTACAACTATCACATGAATCTAAGGCAAAGCGAAAGTATCTCATACATGTGCACACACACACACACATGCACACAATAACAAGCTACTTTCACTTTCTATTTACAAAATCTACTCGTGACACTTTGGTCAGTCTGTGGGTGTAGTAGAAGACCTGAGTCCATGATGGTCAGGAAGTTCATGGAGGACATGGAGTGTGTAAAACAAGAGGTCTGTGAGTCGTTCTTATTTGCCCATCTGATGACTTACCTACCTCTGGTCAGCTCAATCAGGGTTGACTAAAGGTAGTCATACAACAATAACAACTACAACAACAACAGCTGAGACTATTCAACAAGTACACAAAACCATTTCTCGAAAAGTACTCCAATATCTTCAAGTTACAATCAGATTATAATATAATAATACAAATCTGAAAATAAATGTAAAATAGTCAAAGAGAATTTTATATTTATTTAAACAAATTATCTAACTTATATATTTATTTTTATTAATATTGCGTATTAAAATTTCTTCGATAAATAATACATTTCAATGGTTTTTATTTATTCGTTTCATCTCACCATTTAGGCACAAGCGTAGCTGTGGGGTTAAGAGGCTTGCTTTCCAACCAGATGGTCTCAGATTCAGTCCCACTGTACAGCACTTGGGGCAAATATCTACTACTATAACCATGGGCTATTCAATGCCTTGTGAATGAATTTGGTAGACAGAAACTGAGTGGAAACATAATATATATATATGTATTGTGCCGGTGGCACATAAAAAACACCATCCGATCGTGGCCGTTTGCCAGCCTTGTCTGGCACCTGTGCCGGTGGCACATAAAAAGCACCCACTACACTCACGGAGTGGTTGGCATTAGGAAGGGCATCCAGCTGTATAAACACTGCCAGATCAGACTAGGCCTGGTGCAGTCTTCTGGCTTCCCAGACCCCAGTTGAAATGTCCAATCCATGCCAGCATGGAAAGCAGACGTTAATCGATGATGATGATGATGATATATATAAAACAAAGGAAAGACAGAAGGTGGAATATATGAGAATTTATTATTAATCATGACAGTTGTTTCGACACATTTAACATAGATTCCTCTTGGGTGGGACACTCAACAACTGGTTCAGGAGCATCTGGTGGTGCAGATGTTAAGAGAACCACCCGTTCGTGACCGTTGCCGGCGCCGCCCCGACTGGCCTCGTGCCGGTGGCACGTAAAAAGCACCATCCGTTCGTGTCCGTTGCCAGCCTCGCCTGGCCCCCGTGCCGGTGGCATGTAAAAGCACCATCCGCTCGTGTCCGTTGCCAGCCTCGCCTGGCCCCCGTGCCGGTGGCACGTAAAAGCACCATCCATTCGTGGCCGTTTGCCAGCTCCGTCTGGCACCTGTGCGGGTGGCACGTAAAAAGCACCCACTACACTCACGGAGTGGTTGGCGTTAGGAAGGGCATCCAGCCATAGAAACACTGCCAGATCAGACTGGGCCTGATGCAGCCTTCTGGCTTCACAGACACCAGTTGAACCGTCCAACCCATGCTAGCATGGAAAGCGGACGCTAAATGGTGATGATGATGATGATATATATACATATCGTTATTCTTTAACATTTGTTTTCCATGCTAGTATTGGTTAGGCAGGTTCCACTCTGATTTTGGCTTAGTTTCTAAAACTGGGTGCCTTTCTTAATGCCATATATATATATATAGAATAATTATTTGAGGGAATATTAATCCTAACTTAGAGGGAAAAAATTCAATTTAGAAATACTAAATCAAATTTCACACAATATTATATATATATATATATATAAAATTAGAAAAGAACCAATAGAAAGAGAGGTATATAGAGTGAGGGGGTGGAATTTATATATACATATCTACTACATATGTGGAAAATCGGTGTGTGTGTTTGTTCGTGGCATTGTTAGCTAACTCCTTCTACATTATTTTATTGATTTTCATGAAACTTGACACATGAGTAGAACTTGTGTCTGGAAACCTCATGACGTACATAGATTGTTGAAAAAATTGATAATACGGCCCCTGGAAGGGATCATATATCTACCTCATATAACTAGATTTTTATTTTAAACACCCAAGAGAAATAGCCGACAGCACCTGCACAATATTCTTTTTTATAACTCTCAAGGGAAATAACCCATAGTACCTCCACTTACAGTTTTTAGTGAAGTGATCAATATTTGATTCTCACGATCAGCGCACCAAATTCTGAATTTTACTACTCACAGTTTTCAACTGCTAAGCCTTATTGCATTTTCTTCATGTGTGTACACTATCAATGCCCGTAACTCCAATAATTCTGCATTTTTCCAGTTAAAATTTTTTGATGACAGTACATAAATTTTTGATTCCAGAATGTACTTAACATGTCCCAATACAATGAACTCAAACTTTGAATGCCTAAAATTCTTTAAAAACGAAACCAAACTTCCACACCACATTCAGTTGGGACACCCTGTGTCAGTTATACTTATTTTGCAAATTATAACATTTATTTTTATTTACAGTTCATACAACATTTTCATGAAACTAATTGAGCCATCGAATTTAGAAATATTTTACAGGTTTCGTTGTTTACGTTCGATTACTTTGAATATTGATTTTTTTTGTGTGTCCAATTTCTAATTTTTGCAGACAATATCACTTTTATACTTTATTTGACACATGAATAGAACTCATGTCTGGAAACCTTGTGACATACTTAGATTGTTGAAAAAAAAATCAATAATAGGACCCCTCCAATGGATCCTTCTATCTACTACATATTACTAATATTTTATTTAAACAACCCATACCACCTGCAGTTTTTAGTGAAGTGATCAATATTTGAGTCTCATGATCAGCCAACCTAATTCTGCATTTCACTACTCAGTTTTGAACTGCTAAACATTATTATTGCACTGTCTTGATTTGAATCTTAAACCTTAAAGACTTCATTCATACATTTCTATACATAATACTTTTTTGAATGCCCATTACTCCGATAATTCTGCATTTTTTACAGTTCCACTTTTCCTATGACAGTAGATAAATTTTTTTATTCTACAATGTATTTGTAGTGGCTTCATGCAGGCATAGCGTGGATTCGACCCTCGATTGCCAAATTTCACTTCACACTTCAACAGCGCTTTTCTCATGGTAAAACAATAGTTTTTCTGTGAATGACAGCAGTTATACATTTCCCAGATGCCTTCGCTAAACAGAATAATGTCTTTGCCACTTGACCCGTCTAATCTCTTCTAAGCCACCAGGGGCTGGAATGGAGGTAGCAGACCTCCAACGAGATCATTTGTTCTCAACAATATGTCTATATTTCTGACTGCTTTTCGATAGTTATAAAAGCAAGAACTCTGTAAGCTAAAGGCAGTTACTGAGAGTGACCATCTGTAACTGTGAATGTTATTACTGCACTTTCTTCATTTCATTCTTAAACCTTAAATATTTCATTCATATATTTATATACATATATACTACATGTATATATTATCTTTGATAAATTAGCCTTCATAAAGTTCACGAGTCAGAGTACTTTCTTGCCAACCTCCGAAAACCTCTCCTGCCAACCTCCAGCAATCTCTCCCTCCTCCAACTGACAGTTTTTTGTACTTTTTCATGACAGAAAATACACCTCTTGTGGCAGTTATAATGAAATTGCTTTCTTATATCAGAGTAATAAGGCATTTCAATAGAACATCTTTACACCCAGGAATTACCAGGTACACCAGCTAGTGTATATATATATATATATATATATGGCAAATGGAATAAGTATAAAAATGCATATTGTCTATTTAATTAAAAAATTCTATATGTGGCTGAAGATTGCTCTACATTTTAAAACTGATGTAATACTTGCATTGTTTGATTAAATGATGTAGCATGAAATGGTTGTGCTGCACTACCTTTTTTAAGTACCATATTCATCTTAATCTAAATTTTGCTGAACTTATATATATATAGTGACTTTGAAGTTTTTTCTCTTTGCCTGCCAGAAGCCTGAACTACATAAAGAACAAAATGAATGATGGAAGGGGACGATATTCTTCCAATATCGTAAATCTTGCCTTCCATTATTAAAGATGAAAGGTAAAGTCGCCCTCAGCAGAATTTGAACTTAGAAATTTGAACAGTAATAGTAATATTAAATTCGCTGAAACCAAGGATAGCGTTTACAGTATCAAGTGTTCTTCAACATCTGAATATCACAAAATCCTTTATAGAGGACTAAAATATTTCTATGAGTAAGTGCTGTAAACGTCAACTGGGTTGGCATAATTGCTACGCTGCATGCTGATTGGTCAAAATGTTTTTATGAATAGAATGCTGTCACACCCACTTAGTTGCGACATCTAAGCAGTACTTTGGTTGATTAAAATACAGTTCGTAAGATTTATGGTACAACTTGCTGGAGCCTGCTGGAAAGTATTTAAAGGAGAATTTCAAGCATTCTACTACAGTTATCAATTGTGAAACATAGCTGTTGTTTAATACTGCTACTAAATGAACCTGAAGATTGCAGAAAACATGAAAGTACTTGTCTTATCATAATATGTAATGTTGTAGAAAAAGTAAAATTGTGAAAAATGCAAGAATTTAACATAAAACATAAGCGCTGGCATGGCTGTGTATTAAGAAGTTTGCTTCCTGACCAAACAGTTCCGGGTTCAGTCCCACTGCATGGCACCTTGGACAAGTGTTTTCTGCTATAGTTTTGGGTTGACCAAAGCCTTGTGCGAGGATTTGCTAGACAACAACTGAAGGAAGCCCGTCGTATGTGTGTGTCTTAGTGACTATGTTTGTCCCCATCACCGCTTGGTAAACAGTGTCAGTGTGTTTATGCCAGCGTAACTTAGTAGTTTAGCAAAGAGACCAATACGATAAGTACTTATCTTTAAAAAATAAGTCCTGAAGTCAATTTGTTGAAACTTGTATTTTCAGGTACGCACACACACACACATACATATATAGGGAGAGTTTACGAAAAAAACAAAAGACGAAGACAGGTGGTGTACAAAACAAACAGATGTATTAGTATAACGCACATATATATATATATATATATATATGTAGGTCCCGGGTTGATTCGGGGTTAACCACAGTAAATAAGGTACTCAATACATAGTAGAGTAAAATTAATTTATTATATAGAAGGAGCTTCTACAGGACTAGAACTGTTTCATTCAAGAGAAATCTTCAGGACCTGAAGATTTCTCTTGAATGAAACAGTTCTAGTCCTGTAGAAGCTCCTTCTATATAATAAATATATATATATATATATATATATATATATACACACACACAAACATACATATATAAATATATACATACATATATATGTAAACTTATATACATAAGCGAAGCTGAGGTGACAGGATGATAAGAATACAAGATAATAAAAGCCCTCAAGAGAACCTTTCTGAAAAGATTTTTATCAATTTGGCTTTTAACTAGGACTGTGGGAAAAGAGGTCAAAATACAAAAATACACCCCGATAAAAAAAAAAACATTTTTATTTTCATTTGAATGATAATATATATGTTATAGGAACGTGCTGTTTGACAAAATAGTTTGCGAGATTTAGTTATGTTGGTATAGGTGCCAGGTCCAGTCTTACTGCGTGGCACCTTGGGCAAGTGTACTCTACTATAGCCTTGGGTCGATTGAAACCTTGTGAATAGACTTGATAATAGGAATTCCGAAAGAAGCCTGTCATATATGTGTGTGTGTGAGTCCTTGTGGCTGTATTTGTCTCCCACACCGGTTGACAACTTATGTTGGTTAGTTTACATACTAGTGACTTAGCGTTTGACAATAGAAACCAATAAAATAAGTGCCATGCTTAAAACGAAAGTACTGGAGTTGGATCATTGCGGTTTGAATGGCAGTTTTTTCTAGCGGTGTCATATGAAATTGTCACCCATAATTATGACCCTAGTATCGATCTATTGCATTTCAATCTGTTTTGGGGTTAGGGTTAGTTAAGGTTAGGGGTGGGGGGAAGGGTATCTTTTTTTCTTCAGAAATGTAAATAAACCCAATCTGTTTCTTAAACGAGGGACATATTCATACAGCACAGAATGTTTTCACCTCAATAGACGTCACTGATTGGTTGAAATTGCAGAAAAAAAACAACAAATATCTTACAAACTATAGAATTTTCTCAATAAAGCCAAGAGAAAAAGATGTTTTACAAACACATTCTACCAGTATACGAAGTTTAAAAGTGTTTAGTTACGTGGGAATTGTTTAAAAAAACTGCCAGTCAAACAGAAAAGATCCCTGGAGTCAATTTGTTCAGCTAAAATTCTTCAAGGCAGTGCCCCAGTATGACCTCAGTCTAATGACAGATACAAGGAGAAGATAATAGATAAAAAAAACCCATATTTTCCGGTATATAAAATGCACTTAGAAAATACCATCGTTTAAAAAAAAAAAGGTCTGGGATCTTTTCACTTTGACCGGCAGATTTTAAAAAATAATTTCTTTGTAACTAAACACTTTTAAACTTCGTATACTGGTAGAATGTGTTACATAAAACATCTTTTCTTCTTGGCTTTCTTGAGAAAATTCTGTAGTTTGTAAGCTATTTGTTGTTTAATTTCTTGCATTTCAGCAATTTCAACCAATCAATGACATCTATTGAGGTGAATACAATTTCTGCTGTAGTGTGTCAACAACATTTTCTGGCGGTATCATATCAATGTGTCACTGTTATTTATGACATGTTTCATATCAGTTACGTTCGTATGAATAAAAGATTATCATTATTAAACTTTTATCAATAAACACAGATTCTAAGTTCACAACATATGCAGTTTTAATTTCCCTCTCTGTTGCACAGATACACACATTACATATTATATATTCGTTTAAGAAACAGATTGGGTTTATTTACATTTCTGAAGAAAAAAAAGATACCCTTCCCCCACCCCTAACCCAACCCCAACCCTAAAACAGATTGAAATGCAATAGATCGATACTAGGGTCATAATTATGGGTGGACATAATAGCTAGTCGTGACTAGTCGATCTTTACTTTGTGTTTTTGTGTTTTATTTACTTTGTGTAAAAAAATTATTAATTTTGTATTTTATTTACTTTGCTAGGTAGTCACGACTAGCTAGCGCGATTGCGCGAGTGCGCGCACCGGGACCACTCTTCTTAAATAGTACCTTCTAAGCTAATTGATTTTGTATTTTTGCACTGGAACATTGGAAATTTAAGTTACTGAATCCGATTTTGAATTCCATCTTACCAATACAGACATGATTATGCAACGATATAGATATGATATAAAAACCATATAGACACGATATTTTTTTAATGAAGATTTGTATAAATAATTTTCAGATGCTGTAAATTACGATTATATCGGAATTTAACATAAAAAAAGAAAATGATGTGACGCACACGTACGTACAGGAGAAAGTTATGTGGAAACAAAGTCGATGGGGCGAGGTACATTTGTGTCGGTACGCCTGGAAACTGTTGTACCTCACTTAAAGAAAGTCCTGTGAGAAAGTTTTGAAAATGATGTTCATTAAACCATATATTTGTGTTACAATTTGCGATCAGGGATCTTCTTACGCTGACCCTCATTAAATAATTAGGGAATCCTGGATTTAAAGTCCAACACGAAAACTTTTCAAAACAAATACTCGACGGTCACATTTAGTTTTGCCTTTTCTTCATGTGGGAGTATTTAACTGCATTTAATACAATTACTGAAAAACTTATTATTGGTAAAGAGTTCATTAGGATTAGGTATTGGTCCCGGCAGGAATGGTTTTCTTTAAACAAATTAAAAAGAGAAAATTCCGATTTCTTAAAAACACGACGATACGAAAACAACCAGAAAGCTACAGATGTTGAGATACTCAACACATTCGCACGAACATTAATTACTTCAACACGGACTGTCAAATATTTGGTTTGAAAAATGTTTTCATTCAAGCACTAAAGCCAGTCCTCGATATTCCAATATCACTGATCATGATCGATAATAAACAAACAAATAAATATTTTCTTAATTGTCATGTAACATCAATAATTAATCTGCCGTCGATTTCATTCAGAAAACGAAACATACATTAAAATACAAGATACTTTCTTCGCTCCCTGCAACGGTTCTATTCTATAAAATAAACGATCCTTCACACCTTCCAACATCGAATCAGTATTTCTTTAAAACGAAACTCTCATAGAATGTCTTTAATTTTGTGACGAACAAGATTTTTTTACATTAATTGCATCCAAGAGTTTTTCTTCTTTCGTTATTATTATTTTTTAATTATAATAAATCTCTGGGCCCTGACCCTAGCCACATTCAGATGGCTGATCCCTGTATTTTTTAATTATTCCACAGAAAAGAAGGGTAGCCTTATATTTATAATTTGGTGAGAGAACAATTTTCATTCGATTAATCCCGTAACTTTTTCGCTGAAGTTCCACAACTTTACAGCAAGTTGTTTATCCAGAGCTTGATTTGCCCATTCGTCTCTCTGGCATTCACTGTAGTAGCAACCAGATTGGTCTTTCGTCTCTTCACTAACAGCACAATATACAACAGTTTGACAACCCTCTATGCAAGTCTTTGAAAATAGTTTGAAAAGATAGTGCATTGGTTTCCAAAGAAATGAATTAAAAAGGTTTCTTCCTATATCTGTGTTCACTGCTCCTGGGTGAACATAATATATGTTAATATTAGTGTCTGACATTCGATTGCTAAATTCACGGCAAAATAAAGCACAGGCTAACTTACTGTCGCCGTAGGCATTGTGTTTTTGGAAAAATGTTTTTCTAATCGTGTTGTTAAAATCGATTTTCCCGCATTTGTAAATCCCACTCCCGACAAAAACGACGCGGGGTGAATCAGACTTCTTTAATAACTCCAATAGAAGATGTGTCAAAAGGAAGGGACCAAAATAATTGACGCCCATATGCATTTCCAGGCCATCTTCTGTCTCAGCATACGGGTGGAAATAAACACCCGCATTGTTTATAAGGATATCCAAAGAGGTGATATGTTGCTTAATATTCTTGCAGAATGTCCGAATGGAATCGAAGCTTGAGAGATCAAGTTTTTCAACAAGTACAACACCTGAACCTAATTCGCTTAATTGTTCCGCAGCCGATTTTGCCTTATTTAAGTCCCGACATGCGAGGATCACTCGGGCCCCTCGTAGTAATAAATTACGGGCTGTTTCGAACCCGATTCCACAGTTACCCCCAGTAATAATAACTGTTTTGCCTTCCAGTTTAACAGGGCTGGTACAGGTGGCTCCTTTCATAAAGTAGCGAATCGACAAGGGTAAAATTATTGTTGTGCCCACAGCTGCCAAAATTGTCAATAACATCATTAATTTCGACAGAAACCAGGACTAACACAGCTTTTTCACAGCACAGATTTTACAGTTCTGACGTTTAGAGTACAAAGGTGCGTCAGAACTACATATAATCTCACATCAGGTATTTCTTCACAATCGGCGCATCATAAGCTCACGTGCAAATGTGTAAGTTCACCTTTATAACGAACATGACAAATTTAAATATTTTCACCTCTATTTTTGTAAGTCTCACACTCAGCCGGAAGGACTAGTATTTCTTTTCCGCACCCTGCGCATAAGGACTCGAGGCAATGATTGGGTTTAACGTGCCATTTACCAATTTATTCGGTAACAGCGTGCTTGACGGCAGTCGGAACCTTTTTATTTTTACAGTGTACTGAGTCCCGCTTGTTTGTAATAAGGGACGATTGAAGCAATCCTTCGATATAACTCGACAAAATCTAAAACAAACACTCGGCTGTTTCCGTGACAACTCGACAATTCACGAATCACCATAAGACATTTTTGTGTATAAATATATTGTTTATTCTGTGTTTACCTTGTTGCGAACTCTATTGACCTTCCTCTCTCTATAATATACAAATACATACGAACGTAGCAGGTAACTGCTAACCTTTGGGTGCTGTTTTGGAACCCACTGTGTTTACCACTCTGAGTGGTTGGGGTTGGTGCAATTTGCCTCTTACTCTATCGCACCCTAGTATGAAACCCAACCAATCACAACCCTCAAATAAGTCACGTAAGACAGTCTGTCCCAAACATCATTTGAGCCTCTTCATCTTCGTGATGTCTCTCACCAACGACATCGTGGAGGCACAATGGCCCAGTGGTTAGGGCAGCGGACTCGCGGTCGGAGGATCGCAGTTTCGATTCCCAGACCGGGCGTTGTGTGTGTTTATTGAGCGAAAACACCTAAAGCTCCACAAAGCTCCACAAGGCTCCGGCAGGGGTGGTGGCAACACCTGTTGTACTCTTTCGCCCCATCTTTCTCTCACTCTTTCTTCCTGTTTCTTGTCCCCGACTTCCTACACAACCGCTGAGCCTGGATGCGCATTCATCCATCCGTCGATGCTCTCGGTGTCGGGGGTTGACCTGCTTTCTCTTCTGTGGGTCTTACGGATAGCAAAGGACCACGTTTCGGACTTCTCCCACTACAGACAATCCTGAGGCGCGATCTTGCGAGCTCTGGGGTGAAGACCGCTTCACTCAACAAAGAAAGAAACAAACCAACGTCATCAACAACATCTATACAGCACCAACACACTGCACTAGTTCTGATATATCGCTGTTCGTGAGCTTTCCTCACCAGG
Organism: Octopus sinensis; assembly: GCF_006345805.1. Classification (NCBI taxonomy): domain Eukaryota; kingdom Metazoa; phylum Mollusca; class Cephalopoda; order Octopoda; family Octopodidae; genus Octopus; species Octopus sinensis. The sequence goes on from NC_043007.1 coordinate 21,983,525, forward strand.
GTTAACAGCTAGCATACAACCCACGCAGATGCATGAAGATATATGAATAAATGTACATCAACCACTTCCATTTGTCATTCAGTTGTGTATATATACGTGTAGCCACAATAAACGTATTTAAAGTTATCACATTTGATCCATGTATTTCTTTACCGGTTTCCTACCACGATAACATTACAGCCTTCTGAGCAGAGTCACATTAGAGGGAATACCACCTATCCATCTAAAACCCTTTGTGGTGGAAGTCTGTAGTATGATACAAAAACGTGTGTGTTTACATAGAAAGAAAGTTTTGATTTTATCCATGTGTGTAATGAGAACAGTCGTTTTGAGAATGTGTGTGTGTGATAAAATATCTTCGTTTACAAACCATATATCCGTAAATAAAATTTGAGCGAGGTCGTTGCCAGTACCGCCTGACTTGGCCCCCGTGCCGGTGGCACCTAAAAGCACCCACTACACTCTTGGAGTGGTTGGCATTAGGAAGGGCATCCAGCTGTAGAAACTCTGCCAGATCAAGATTGGAGCCTGGTGCAGCCATCTGGTTCGCCAGCCCTCAGTCAAACCGTCCAACCCATGCTAGCATGGAAAGCGGACATTAAACGGTGATCATGATGATGATGATGATATCTTGTGTCGAGGTGAATAGACTTGTGAGTCGCACGTGGGAGATTGTGTGTGGAGCTGCAGAGAAGACATGTGTCTTTGACGAAAGCCTGGCAGGAACTCAGGCCGTTTCTACAGAGGAGCTCAGAACGAGGCTACTGTATCAAAGCGAGGCTAGCTGCCTCATTGATATATTCGTTTGCTGAGCAGGTCAAATCCCTTAATACTATGCCTATATGTAGCTCTGCTTCAATAGCATGTGAATATTGGGTTGGGAAACCCTCTTGGATAGTAAAAAGTCAAATGTTGCTTATGCTATTATTTATAGCTTTATGTGCTTCAAGATTCACTAACGAAAATTTATAATATTCTTACATCAAAAACATACAATTCTTGCTGATAAGAATGAAGTTCCTAAAATGAATGAGGAAATTATAAAGATCACTTTAGTCTAATGGCAGAACATCTGACATGCCCACTAGAGATGAGGGTTCAAATCCCAAGGACATCCTTTGTATTTTTGTTTTTTTACATTTATGCAAAAGTGAGTTTTTAAAACCAATTTTTGCATGCTAGATATATATGTGTGTGCGTGCGTGAGTATGCATATGTATATATATATGTTTGTATATGTATGCATGCTTATACTTGCATGTGTATGTATATATATATATATATATATATATATATATATATAGAGTGTTAGGTGTGGTGTACAGATATTGAATATTATATATATGTTATATATATATGTATATATAATATATATATATATATATATATATATATATATTTTTTTTTTTATTTATTATATAGAAGGAGCTTCTACAGGACTAGAACTGTTCTAGTCCTGTAGAAGCTCCTTCTATATAATAAATTAATTTTACTCTGCTATGTATTGAGTACCTTATTTACTGTTAACCCCGAATCAACCCGGGCCTACATATATATATATAATATATATATATATATATATATATAAGAAAATAGTAAAGTGTGAAAAAACGACAGAAGGCTTAAATGTTAAAAAATATATATATTTGTGTCAAAATGTCTGGAGAATATTGGAAAAATTTTTTTCCTTTCCTTAAAATGACATAATTTTAAAATTTTTAAAGAAATTACCGGTTTCGCGTGTAGCTTTTCAAATTTCTTGTGACGTTATGTTTATATTGCATGGAATTATCGTTGTTTTTATTTCCAGGAGATTTCTAAATAAGGGGAGGTAGTGAGTGATTTTTTCCGGTGTAGGGGAGATAATCGCTTAAAAAATTTTTTTTTCCATTTCCTTGTTAATTTCTCTGTGTCAGTATGTTCGGATGGTTGAGTCTGGGTTTGTACTTTTCAATGAAGAATGTTTCCTTGTTCAGTCTCATTTGTGTTGATGATCCGAAAGCACATTGGTAAAATGGGAAGATTAAAAATTGTGGCAGTAGTTGCTTTGCGCATTTCTCAATGTGCTCACTAAAAGGTATCATTCTATATTCTGGAATGCAATCTGTTGTCGATGCAGTGTGCATCTGCGCCTGAGTGATAGTCCCGTGGAACCCACGTAGTCTTGGTGGCAGCCCGAGCATTTAATAACATAAATTATGTTTTCAGAGGCACAAGTAAAGTTAGATTTGATCTTAAATTTCTGTCCCTCTTTAAAGAGGAATTCTGATCCTTCCAATAGGTTAGGACATGTTGCACAGTTCGATCTACCACATTTTTTTACTTTTGCATCCGTAATTTTAGAAGACAATTTTGCCTTTGTGAGAATCTTTTTAAGTGATTTAGGCTGTTTGTAGCTTTTAATGATTTGGTGTATGTTTAGAATTTCCTTTAATTTTGGGTTTTTATGAAGTATTGGTAAATTCTGGGTGATGATGGTGAAGGCTTCTTTGTTTCTGGGGTTGTATGTAGATATGTAAGGTAGTATTACTACCTTACATATCTACATACAACCCCAGAAACAAAGAAGCCTTCACCATCATCACCCAGAATTTACCAATACTTCATAAAACCCAAAATTAAAGGAAATTCTAAACATACACCAAATCATTAAAAGCTACAAACAGCCTAAATCACTTAAAAAGATTCTCACAAAGGCAAAATTGTCTTCTAAAATTACGGATGCAAAAGTAAAAAAATGTGGTAGATCGAACTGTGCAACATGTCCTAACCTATTGGAAGGATCAGAATTCCTCTTTAAAGAGGGACAGAAATTTAAGATCAAATCTAACTTTACTTGTGCCTCTGAAAACATAATTTATGTTATTAAATGCTCGGGCTGCCACCAAGACTACGTGGGTTCCACGGGACTATCACTCAGGCGCAGATGCACACTGCATCGACAACAGATTGCATTCCCAGAATATAGAATGATACCTTTTAGTGAGCACATTGAGAAATGCGCAAAGCAACTACTGCCACAATTTTTAATCTTCCCATTTTACCAATGTGCTTTCGGATCATCAACACAAATGAGACTGAACAAGGAAACATTCTTCATTGAAAAGTACAAACCCAGACTCAACCATCCGAACATACTGACACAGAGAAATTAACAAGGAAATGGAAAAAAAATTTTTTAAGCGATTATCTCCCCGACACCGGAAAAAATCACTCACTACCTCCCCTTATTTAGAATCTCCTGGAAATAAAAACAACGATAATTCCATGCAATATAAACATAACGTCACAAGAAATTTGAAAAGCTACACGCGAAACCGGTAATTTCTTTAAAAATTTTAAAATTATGTCATTTTAAGGAAAGGAAAAAAATTTTTCCAATATTCTCCAGACATTTTGACACAAATATATATATTTTTTAACATTTAAGCCTTCTGTCGTTTTTTCACACTTTACTATTTTCTTATATATTCACCCACGTGCTTTACCAAACAAACTTTCTTATCTATATATATATATATATATATATATATATATATATATATGTATATATATGTTGGTATGTATTCTTTTACTTGTTTCAGTCATTTGACTCAGCCATGCTGGAGCACTGCCTTAAAAGGTGTTGGTCGAAGAAATCAACCCTAGGACTTATTCTGTTTAAGCTTAGTACTGTATGTGCGTGTGTGTGTGTGGTGGTGGTGGTGGGGATTAGGAAAGGCACCTAGTTGTAGAAACCAAGCGAAATCAGAGTTGAACCTGGTGCAGTTCGCCAGCTTGTCAGCTCTGGTCAGACTGCCCAAGCCATGCCAGCGTGGAAAACGAAAGATAAAGGATAATGATATATATATATATATATATATATATATATCATCATCATCATTTAACGTCCGCTTTCCATGCTAGCATGGGTTGGATGATTTGATTGAGGACTGGCAAACCAGATGGCTGCACCAGACTCCAATCTTGATCTGGCAGAGTTTCTACAGCTGGATGCCCTTCCTAACGCTAACCACTCCGAGAGTGTAGTGGGTGCTGCATTTCCACTCATTTTCTGTCTACCAAATTAACTCACATAGCATTGAACAGCCCATGGTTATAGTAGTAGATATTTGCCCCAAGTGCCGTACAGTGGGACTGAAACCGAGACCATTTGGTTGGAAAGCAAGCCTCTTAACCCCACAGTTACACTTGTGCCTGTATGGTGAGATGAAACAAATAAATAAAAACCATTGAAATGTATTATTTATGGAAGAAATTTTAATACACAATATAAATAAAAATAAATATATAAGTTAAATAATTTGTTAAATAAATATAAAATTCTCTTTGATTATTTTACATATATTTTCAGATTTGTATTATTATAATATAATTCTGATTGTATCTTGAAGATATTGGAGTACTTTTTGAAAAATAGTTTTGTGTACTTGTTGAATAGTCTCAGCTGCTGTTGTTGTAGTTGTTATTGTTGTATGACCACCTTTAATCAACCCTGATTGAGCTGACCAGAGGTAGGTAAGTCGTCAGATGGACAAATGAGAACGACTTATAGACCTCTTGTTTCACACACTCCATGTCCTCCATGAACTTCCTGACCATCATGGACTCAGGTCTTCTGCTACATCCATGGACTGACCAAAGTGTCGTGGGTAGATTTTGTAAATAGAAAGTGAAAGTAGCTTGTTAATATGTGTATGCATGTGTGTGTGCGCATGCACATGTAAGATACTTTCGCTTTGCCTTAGATTAATGTGATAGTTGTAAACGAATGTCACCCTCATACAAGCAGTGTCCTCCATTTCCAGTCTTCTGATCATGGTGAAATATTACCTTTAAGGCGGCAAGCTGGCAGAAATGTTAGCACGCCAGGCAAAATGCGTAGCCATATTTCGTCTGTCATTACGTTCTGAGTTCAAATTCCTCCGAGGTCGAATTTGGCTTTCATCTTTTCGGCGTCGATTAAATAAGTACCAGTTACACACTGGAGTCGATGTAATCGACTTAATCCATTTGTCTGTCCTTGTTTGTCTCCTCTATGTTTAGCCCCTTGTGGGTGGTAAAGAAACAGGTGAAATATTACCTTACTTGGGCACAGGTGAGGGTTGGCAAAAGGAAGGCCATTCAGCTATAGAAAATCTGCCTCAACCGATTCTGTCCAACCCATGCAAGCATGGAGAAGTGGACATTAAAACAATGATGATGAGGTAGACTCTGGCATGAAGTAGTTAACGATATAGGGGAGCAGCCTGAACATGTGCTCTCCTCATTGTCCACTCTGTTTCTGTATACCCATAGATCCTGGTCCTAGTGTTGACCACAACAGAAGGGGCAAGTCAGACGGCACTATGTGTGGAGTCAGGTAATTGAATACTCTGGCAATTAGATTATCCACAGATCTGACTAGTGAGATTTCTTGTAGTCATTCCCTTTACTGTTGTAACAGCAAATGGTCCCTATTAAATTCTCATCCATGCTGGAAACGTGGATTATGTTAAAATGGTTTAAACAGGGGAATTGATAGTTTCCTGTGTTTTCGGTTCAAATTTCCTGTAGGTCCTACTATTTGACACTTTTAGAATTCATTTTAAGTAAGGCAGATCATTGTTATGAGTATTTACACATTGGGGTGGATATTTATCCATAATCTTATATAAAATGTTTTCATTCAGAGTGGGGGATCCATCAACGGGTTGTAGATGTAATATTTTGTCCATGTTTTGATTGCAGGAATTAGATTTCCCTAAAATGAAATCAGTGTTGTCTAACTGCATGTTATTTACAGTTTCAGTCCCAAAATTAAAGTTGCTAATTCTGTCAAGAAATCCATCACCGTTTCTATTAGTATATGCGCCGCCGTGGTTGATGTTGCTGTTTAGTCTTGGAAAAGCATTAAAGTCAATGTTGTTACTGAAGCTGGTACCATTACTTACATCAACAGGTGCACCAAGGTCGATGTTGTTATATATATCAGTAAATACATCATCCTGATTGATGTTGTAATTTACATAAGATGACGAACCAAAATTTGTGTTGTTATTTGCAAAAGTGGATGTTTGGGAGTTCTCGTTATCACTCCAGTCAAAAGCAGTCTCAGAACCGGCAGAATCATAACTAGTAAGACTATACTGTGAACCAGACATAACACTGGAGGGAGACGTGCTTGAAATGTCAGAGCAGCTACTGAAACTTCCACTGATATCCAGATTATTTGATCCAGGAAGGCAATAAAAGCCATTAAAGCTCGAAGAAATTTTAGATTGATCGTATTTTTGATCAGAAACATTTACAGGAGAGGATGCTTCAAAGGAAGCCGATGGATAATAAATTGGCTGTTGATAAGCATTAAATGTATTTGTATGTGCAGGTGTGTTATTGATAAGATTATCATTCAGGTAATTTCCTTCATACGTTTCCGTTTGGGGATACGTTTGCCTTGTCCAGTCCTGAGTAATATCCCTGAAGCTAGGATGGCCATAAAGTTCATTGGAGTTGATGTCTCTAACTTCATCTGTGAGATTAGACAACAGCCTTCCCATATTTTGTTTCATATTTGTAAGCATCGTTACGATGCTTTTTAACATTATTTGTTTTTTTTCTTCTTCCAAGAGATTCTGAAATTGATAAAAGAAAGAAAAATTAAATCCAGGTTTTTACTTAACATTTCAGAAAGTTTAGTATGTATAAAAAAAGCACAAGAGGTTACAATATGTTATTCTTTTATTCTTTTACTTGTTTCAGTCATTTGACTATGGCCATGTTGGAGCAAATCGACCCCAGGACTTATTCTTTCTAAGCCTAGTACTTATTCTATCAGTCTCTTTTGCTGAACCGCTAAGTTATGGGAACATAAACACACCAGCATTGGTTGTCAAGCAATGTTGGGGGACAAACACACACACACATATATATATATATATACGACGGGCTTCTTTCAGTTTCCACCTACCAAATCCACTCACAAGACTTTGGTCGGCCCGAGGCTATAGTAGAAGACACTTGCCCAAGGTGCCATTCGGAGGGACTGAACCCAGAACTATGTGGTTGGTAAGCAAGCTATTTACCACAGCAGGAATCTTTTAGAGAGATATTCTTCCCAAAGTGTAAGTTGTTTATGAGTTTGCAAATGGTGTTGTATGGACTTTGACTTTGACAAGCATGCATAACTGATTGATTAATTATTGACCAAATTATTCAATCAAAGAACTGAATAGTTCATTGGTTAAATAGTCATCCAATTAACAAATAATAAAGAAACAAAATAGAGCCAGTGTGTGTATGTTCATCAGTGGCCCAATGACCCTCCCTAGATACAACAAAGTCTCATATAATATTCTTCCCTCTAAATGATGACACTAGCACCATCTCAAAACATTGCCCCAAACTAACATACCAGCGATTAATTGAAATACAAATAATGTAATATACAGTATTAGTAAAGTATCGACTACTTACAGCTTGAGAAAGCCTTTCTTCACATTTTTTCTTGTTGCGACATTTAGCAGCGGCTCTCCGGTTCTGTTCTCGGCGCTTCTCTTTCTTCATCTCTTCATCGGGTCTCAACTGTTCAAAAAGACAAAACAGTTGTCATTAGTACTCAGAACATTTCTCCTCTTCCACCACCGACTTCATTATTTTCAGTATTGGCTTCAAGTGTCATACACATGCTCTTTTACTCTTTTACTCTTTTACTTGTTTCAGTCATTTGACTGTGGCCATGCTGGAGCGCCGCCTTTAGTCGAGCAAATCGACCCCAGGACTTATTCTTCGTAAGCGCAGTACTTATTCTATCGGTCTCTTTTGCCAAACTGCAAAGTTACGGTGACTTAAACACACCAGCATCGGTTCTCAAGCGATGTTGGGGGGGACAAACACAGACACACAAATATATACATACATATGTACACACACACGTACACACACACACACACACACGCATATATATACGATGGGCTTCTTTCAGTTTCCGTCTACCAGATCCACTCACAATGCTTTGGTTGGCCTAAGACTGTAGTAGAAGATACTTGCGCAAGGTGCCACACAGTGGGACTGAACCCAGAGCAATGTTGTTCGGAAGCAAGCTTCTTACCACACAGCCACACCTGCACCTATATATATATATACATATATAATATATATATATATATATATATATATATAATATATATATATATATGTATGTATGTATATATATATATATATTATATATATATATATAGATAGATAGATAGATAGATAGATAGATAGATAGATAGATAGATAGATAGACAGAGAGACAGACAGACAGACAGATAGATAAACAGATAAACGGACAGACATAAACACACACATACAGAACAGGCTTCTTTCAGTTTCCGTCTCCCAGTCTCACTCATAAGGTATTGGTCAGTTCTGTGGTTACAGTAGCGCATACCACCAGACAGTATCCATACCGTGGTATCTGTCAGGTTCAATGATAAAACTGGTAGATTATTTTGGGCCAGATATGGGCCAGTTTAAATGCTTAAGGGTTAAGAGGTAATAAAACTTACTCGATATTTTTTCTCTCCAGTAAATGTAGTATTAATCGGGCTCAGTCCATTGGCATGTCTTTTATTCAGGATGTTAAGCTTCAAATACTGCTTGGTCATAGGACTAGCAGAATTCTGCAGCTGACATTGTTTCAGGCATTCTTCAATCTCCGGATCAAGTTTTGTATACATTTTGACCTAATTTAAAGAAGGAAAGAAAAAAAGCTCAATACATATATATATATAATAATAATATTAGGGAGTAAATCCAAACTTACAGGGAAAAATTAGATTTAGGATTAAATCTAATTTCACAGTATAAATATTAATTTAAATTAGAGATAAAACCACTATTAGGTAAATCAAACAGTGAAAAACATAAACCAAAATATAAAAATAAAAATAATTAATATAATATACAAAATATATAAAAAATATAAAATTTAAATTATTTAAATTTAAAATTATTAATTTAAATTTATAATTTTTTATATTTTAAAAAATATTTTTAAAATTTAGATTAATAAATTTTTTAATTTTTAAACTTAAAAAAAATTTTTTTTATTTAAATATATATAACTATCAAAAGGTATTAAAAAGATTAATATAAGATAATGATTTGCCTAATAGTGGTTTTATCTCTAATTTAATTTATATATATACATATATATATAATAATAATATTAGGGAGTAAATCCAAACTTACAGGGAAAAATTAGATTTAGGATTAAATCTAATTTCACAGTATAAATATAATTTAAATTAGAGATAAAACCACTATTAGGTAAATCAAACAGTGAAAAACATAAACCAAAATATAAAAATAAAAATAATTAATATAATATACAAAATATATAAAAAATATAAAATTTAAATTATTTAAATTTAAAATTATTAATTTAAATTTATAATTTTTTATATTTTAAAAAATATTTTTAAAATTTAGATTAATAAATTTTTTAATTTTTAAACTTAAAAAAAATTTTTTTTATTTAAATATATATAACTATCAAAAGGTATTAAAAAGATTAATATAAGATAATGATTTGCCTAATAGTGGTTTTATCTCTAATTTAATTTATATATATACATATATATATATAAAATAGTGTACATTTAAACACAAGAGAAATTACCTATAACAGGCAATTTCTACACGCTAGGAGACAGTCAAAATGACCAAAAACCATAAAATTTAAGCAATTTCAAAGGGAATGAAAAAATGTAAACTTTTACCTTGCTTTTACAGTTATACCTATAAGTTTCGGATTTTTTTAGTAAATAAAATAATTTACAAGGCAAATCTTCATCAATAACTGAGCCATCCAAGACTAACCGATAATTATGAGACCAATAGCACGCGTCTCATCTTTATATGTTATAATTTTTTCAAAATCCACCACGCAAGTTGATTTATATATATCTTATATATATATTATATATGTGGAGGCGCAATGACCCAGTGGTTAGGGCAGTGGACTCACGGTTGTAGGATCGCGGTTTCGATTCCCAGACCAGGCGTTGTGAGTGTTTATTGAGCGAAAACACCTAAAGCTCCACAAGGCTCCGGCAGGGGGTGGTGGCGATCCCTGCTCTACTCTTTCACCACAACTTTCTCTCACTCTCTCTTCTGTTGACTTGCTCGCTTAGCCAGCAGGGCGGCGTCATTGAAGGCTAAGACAGTGCGAAGCGCATTGTGACCAGCGATGTGTAACAACATCTGATAGCCAGGTCAGTCACGGTCACACACACACACACACACACACATATATATATATATATATATATATATATATATATATATATATATATATATATCAACCATAGATAATTCAAAAAGAAAAAAAATGAATAATTTCAAATGTTATCCATATTGATTTTTATTAATTTACTTCAGCAATAGGGCCTTGTCACGGGGCTGGAAGAAATGTCGCTAGGCATTTTGTCCGAAACTCTAATAATTCTATAAACTTTCAGCTTTTTTAAAATCTTTTTGAATTTATTGGAAACCATTGGCATTCTAGCACGATATTTGGAGCTAGGGTTACCATATGGAAATTATTTTAAAGGCTGTTCAAGTTTTATATTTTGGGGGACTAAATAGGAAATATTTGTTTTAAGGTGGTTTTGAAATACAGTTTTAAAGCTTTGTTGATGTGTTTAGATGTTACTAGAAATGCATTTAGAAATAACTAGATTGTGAAGATAGAGTGGTTTGTGCCAAATTCCGCATGAACTCTCATTGTAATTTTACAATCTACATCGACTTATCAACTAAGAGCAATGTTCATTATTACATTGTATGAAGTTCAAAATATCGTTTAATTTCACTTTGTCTAACAATTATGTACAAATAAAAAATATATTCACTTTCAACTGTTTTGTGGTCAGTATTTCTGAAGAGAGAACATGCTAAAACTGGTGCCTTCACATGGAATTATTTTACCAAAAAAAAATTTTTTTAAATGGTAAATTTATTAATTTTCTTTTTTGATTTTTCATCACATAATATTTCAGCTTTTATTTTTTACTTGTTTCAGTCATTGGACTGTCGCCATGCTAGGGTACCCCTTTGATGGATTTCAGTCCCCTAAAAAGTCCACCCTGGTACTTGTTTTTTTAAAGTTTGATACCTATTTTATCAGTCTCTATCGCTGAACTGCTAAGTTATGGAGTCATAAACAAACCAACACAGTTTGACATGTGGTAACGAGGGGAAAACATAAACACAAAGACACACACAATTTATATATATCTATCTACACACACACATATATATATGCACACACACACATACATATATATATATATATATATATATATATATATATTATATATATATATATATACATTATATATATCTATACATATATATACATATATACATATATACAAATATATATATATATATATATGTATATATATATGTATATATATATATAATATATATATATATATAATATATATATATATATATATATATATATATATATGTATGTATATATGTATATATGTATATATGTATTGATATATATAATGTATATATATATATATATATATATATATATATATGTGTGTGTGTGTATATATATACGTATGCATATATATGATATTAATGATTGCTTGCAGAATGCAAACTCTTTCCAGACAGACCTTTTCAGAACCTTGAAATGTCAATGAAGAATGGTTTAGATGGAGGAAAGAAAGACGAAATGATGACTAGAGAACCATAGGCAGACAGACAACAGTTACATTCCGTTTATGGAAAGTAAAGAGTGAAATCAATTCATATGCTAGAAAAACAAAATAATTATCTTCTAGTGTGAGCAGTCAAAAATATGACGGAATTATAAATTGAAACCAACAAAAAGAAGTATGTCAGTTATTGGGTGAGGGGAAATAACTTTGTTATGAAGTATAAGCAATATTAATGAGATTGAGAAGGTTGAAAATAAAATAAGTGGGATTAAAATATATTGGGTTGTCCGGAAGGTTCGTACCGGTTTTTAAAGGAAAGAAAAAGGTCAATGAATATTTGCCATTACATTTTTAATCAACCAAATATGAACCATTTTGTTGCACAATGCATCTCCATCTTTCCTTTAACTTGAAAATACCATCTTCCCAGAATTGTGGTGGTTTCATGGCAAAGAATTCATCAAGGTATCTTTTTACGTCATCCAAGGAATTGAAATTTTTACCATTAAGACTATTCTGCAGAGACCTGAATAAGTGGAAATCCAAAGGAGCAATATCTGGTGAATATGGAAGGTGGGGTAACACATCCCAGCCAAGCTGTAGCAATTTTTGTCTGGTTCCCAAAGCATCAAGTGCCAAAAATGAAACTTTCTTATCTTCCATTTTAAAGGGTTACAGAATTAACACAGGTTATAGGAACATAAACCTTCTTCCACTAAAAGATGGCTTAAACTGTGCTCTAAATGGAGGTATAGTCAAATCTTATTTTATGGACTCAACCATGTTCTAAAATAAGTCGAAATGTAAGCTACTATAAATCGGCATGAACTTTCCGGACAACCCAATATTTATGAATTTGTTCTGCAAGATTCTTGATGTGAAACTGTGTGTTGCAACAAATATTGTTATATTTCAGGGTAGTCACTTTTTTTTTCTTGCCCAATAAACACACGCTCCGTCATATAGAAAATTACTCGTTTACTTGTTTCAGTCATTTGACTGTGGCCATGCTGGAGCACCACCTGTTTTAGTCGAGCAAATCGACCCCAGGACTTATTCTTTGAAAGCCTAGTACTTATTCTATCGGTCTCTTTTGCTGAACTGCTAAGTTACGGGGATGTAAACACAAAGAATAAGTCCTGGGGTCGATTTGCTCGACTAAAAGCGGTGCTCCAGCATGGCCACAGTCAAATGACTGAAACAAGTAAACAAGTAAACGAGTAAAAGAGTAGCTAATGATTGGAAATGGGTAACTCTGAGTATTGGAAATCGGAGCCTTTCAGTTATAATGTATTAACGGATACTCTGCACTTGTATTGAGTCCTTTATTGCTTCTGGTGGATCAAAACACACACACACACACACATACACGTACAATTATGTTCTGCAGACAAAAGCTGATAAGAGATAAAGCAGTAGGCAATGACACTGACATTAAAATATTTAAAAGATAAGATGAACTTCCCCATAGATTGGAAAAAGTTTCTATTGTTCATGAATTCTACGTATGTACGTATGTGTGTATATATGTATGGGTGTATGTATGTATGTGTGTGTGAGTGTATGTGTATGTATGTATGTATGTGTATGTATGTTTGTGTGTGTGTATGTATGTATGTATGTATATATGTAAGTATGTATGTATATATGTGTATCTATGTATTTATTTATGTACGATAGTGTGAGTGCATGTATAAATGTATCTGTGTTTGTACTTATAAATGTAGGTGTGTATGTGTGTCTGTATCTGCATTCACACATGTGTATATTTATACATGTGTAATGTATGTTTAGACACAGCTCAGGCACTCGGTTAAGAAGTTTGCTTTGCACTCACAAGATCCTGGGTTCAATCCATCTCATAACATCTTCAGAAAGTATTATTCCTTTTATAACCTTGGGTAAATCTAAGCCTTGTGGGGGGGAGACATAATGTTGATAAAATTTGAATGAAAAATCTGTCCGATGAATTGTACCTATAGTCAAGGGGTTCTCAACCATAGACCCTTTTGATTACTATTTTATTCTAGTAGAACTCCACCCCACTTGCATTTGTTGTTTAAAAACTAATTTTATAGAAACTTCTTTCAAAATTCCTATGTAAAATGTTAGAGAAAAAAACCTGGCTGTTTCTTGTAGTATATACCAATACAGACATCCAAAGCCGGGGTTCTCAACCATTTTTTTTATTTATGGACCCCTTTCATTATTATTTTATTCTGGTGAACCCCATAGTTATCCGATGTTTAAAAACTAGTTTCATAGAAACTTCTTTCAAAATTCCTATTTCATTTTTCACACATGTTAGAGAAAAAAACCTAGCTGTTTCTTGCAGTACATACCAATACAGACATCAAAAGCAGGGGTTCTCAACCATTTTTTTTTTTATCTATGGACCCCTTTCATTATTATTTTATTCTGGTGAACCCCATAGTTATTCAATGTTTAAAAACTAGTTTTATAGAAACTTCTTACAAAATTCCTATTTTGTTTTTTCACACATTCACTTGTGTAGGGTGAACTATGAAAAATGCTAGAGAAAAAAACCTAGCTATTTCTTGCAATACATACATCTGAATCAAAATTTTTTTTTTGCAGGAGCCCTTAAAATACTATTATGGAAAGCCAATTAAAATTTTGTTGTGTGGAACCCCGCAAAATCTTATATGGACTCTAGTTGAAAACCACCACTTTAGCCCAATAACCCAACCTTGTCAGACACTGTGTCAGGCTGATTTTGTCCATGGATTACATTAAGGATACTCATGTCTATGGAATACTCAACCAGAAGTTCATTTGATGAAACAGATGAATAATTGCCTTTGAAGCTGACTGAGATTCATATACTGTCCCTTTTTTTATGTATGTATATTTGTATTCTTTTATTCTTTTATTTGTTTCAGTCATTTGACTTTGGCCATGCTGGAGCACCGCCAGGGTGAAATAATGCATTCTTCCAGGAGTGAATAAAAAATTCTCAAACTTGAGGGGACAAGCCTCTTAGATACTAACATGGGCCCCCAAATATGGATTCTAATGGTGCAGGGGCTCACTTGCCATCGGGCAAGCTGGCAACCTGACCAGTCCACCACTGCACATAGACATACAGAAGAACATATATCATATTATTATGGTCACCTACAAAAATCACCATATTTTAGGGAGAAATCAAGTTTGTACAGCAAGAAACCTGTTCTGTTCTGGCTCCATCTTTCATATTTTAATTTCTCATCCCCTAGTGTAAACCCACCTTCATTTTTTTCTGTTGTCCCACTCAACTGAAGGGGGTCTTAGTCTTATGGGTATACAGTGACCCCACTAGTGCTGGTGCCATGAAAAATGCACCCAAGTAAACACTGTAAAGAGGTTGACATTAGGAAGAGCATCCAGGCCATAGAAGCCATCGCAAAGAAGACGTTGTAGCATGATGCAGTCTTTGGCCCCCATCAGATCCCATCACACTATCTAACCTATACCAGCGTTAAAAGGCAATGCTGCTACTGCTACTGGTGCTACTGCTGTTGTTGTTGTTGTTAAGCAACAAGACGGGTAAGGGTGATTAGGTGATGGTCTAGGGCTTAGGGGCAGGAGACCCCAGACCTTGGAAAAAAAAAAAATTTGGTCGTCTTGTTGTAGTCGAGGGCTCTTCGTTGACGCCCGACACCACTGGGAGGTGGCCCTCGAAGTCGCTGGAAATGGAGATCTCCAGGTCCAAATTCTTGGATGGCTGATGATGATGATGATGATGATGATGATGATATTACTTTTACTGAGGAGCAAAATTACTTTGCTGTATTGCCACTCTAATGGGAATACAGCACAACAGGGTTAATAAAAGTGCAAATCTCTGCTGGATTCCTGGTAAAGCAGTAATAAAAAAAGAGTCAAGACTATTGAAAAGGTTGCAAGACGCAACGAAAATTTTAGGAAAATAAAAATAAGAAATAAGTGGAAATTTTACAGGTGAGTGCGTTACATTATAAGCCACAAAAAGAAAATGACTCTCCCCAGACACAACAGAATATGCTTCAATACACAAACTCACATAAAGAATCTTGCAAATCAAATCCAAGAACGAATATTAATTAAAAATATGTATGTAGAAAAGGAAGATGCTGCTAATTCTGTCTGAAATTAGTTTGCCTGAAATTGTTGCACCTGAGCTTCCTATGGTGTTTATATATTGTTTCCTCAGTAGCCCAGGTGTGGGGGTAAAGTTAGACATAGGGGCCCAGGTCCAAGAGGGTTAAGTTACTCTTTTACCCTTTTACTGGTTTCAGTCATTTGACTGTGGCCATGCTGGAGCACCGCCTTTAGTCGAGCAAATCGACCCCTAGTACTTATTCTTTGTAAGCCTAGTACTTATTCCATCAGTCTCTTTTGCCGAACCGCTAAGTTATAGGGATGTAAACACAGAATAAAGTACTAGGCTTACAAAGAATAAGTCCTGCGGTCGATTTGCTCGACTAAAGGTGGTGCTCCAGCATGGCCACAGTCAAATGACTGAAACAAGTAAAAGAGTAATTGTTTGTTTATGTCACCGTAACTTAGCGGTTCAGCAAAAGAGACCGATAGAATAAGTACTGGGCTTTCAAAGAATAAGTCCTGCGGTCGATTTGCTCGACTAGGTGGTGCTCCAGCATGGCCACAGTCAAATGACTGAAACAAGTAAAAGAGTAATTGTTTGTTTACATCACCGTAACTTAGCAGTTCAGCAAAAGAGACCGATAGAATAAGTACTAGGCTTTCAAAGAATAAGTCCTGGGGTCGATTTGCTCGACTAAAGGTGGTGCTCCAGCATGGCCACAGTCAAATGACTGAAACAAGTAAAAGATTAAAAGAGTATGGACTGACCATAAAATGTCATGTTGACTGAAGGAATGCTTATTTTAGTCACAAAAATCTTATGAATTCACCACAGAATGACTATAAAAATGCATATGAATTAACTAATGAAATATCCATTAAAACGATTGTTGAGATTATTGTTTACTTGGGAATTATTTCGTTTTGATCTTTTGACTGAGAAATATCAAACACTAATGCAAAATATACAAACTGTTGACTTTACATGTGGATTTTTTTGAAACATATTTTGTTAAAGAGGTAAACACTTACAGACGTATTATTTCCAAAATGTTATTGTTTGTCTCTCTCCAAAACTTCCTGTAGAATGAATGTAAATAAACAAACGCACATGTAATTATATACAAAATATTTATAAAAATTCCTGGAGGTGAGTCAGAGGAAAACACGTGTGATAATTTGGTGATGATGTCACTATTGATAACACTGATTTAATGAGTGGAGTGTGGTGATTGTGGGGATGTGGAGGAGGGTGTAATAATTGAACTCCAAAATAATTTTTATTTATCTAGTTTTTATTAATTATTTTGAAGACCTATCAATGGCAAATTGTAGCTGTGATACCAGTGCCGGTGGCACATAAGAGAACCATCCGAACGTGGCCGTTGCCAGCGCTGTCCCGACTGGCCTCCGTGCCGGTGGCACGTAAGCACCATCCAATTGTGGCCGTTGCCAGCCTCGTCTGGCACGTAAAAAGCACCCACTACACTCATGGAGTGGTTGGCGTTAGGAAGGGCATCCAGCCGCAGAAACTCTACCAGGTCAGATTGGAGCCTGGTGCAGCCATCTGGCTCCCCAGACCCCAGTTGAACCGTCCAACTCATGCCAGCATGGAAAGCGGACGCTAAACGATGATGATGATGATGTTAAGGCAAGTGAAATCGAAATCAAATTCGATGACTGGCATCCGGGCTAGTGGAGTGCTAAGAGCACCATCCGGGGGCGTGATCGTTGCCAGAGCGGCTGTCTGGCTTCCATGCCGGTGGCACATCAAAAGCACCATTCGAGTGTGATTATTACCAGCGTCGCCTCACTGGAACTTGTGCAAGTGGCACGTGAAAAACATTCGAGCAAAGTCGTTGCCAGTGCCGCTGGACTGGCTCCTGTGCAGGTGGGACTTAAAAAAAAAACCCTTTTGTGTGTGTGTGTGTGTGTGTGTGTGTGTGTGTGTGTGTGTGTGTGTGTGTGTGTGTGTGTCTTTGTGTGTGTCCTTGTGCCTATGTTTGTCCCCTCCCAACTTGTGTTGGTGTGTTTGTATTTCTATAACTTAGCAGTTCAGCAAAAGAAACCGATAGAATATATACCAGGCTTTAAAAAAATATATGCACCAGGATTGATTTGTTCTGCTAAGCCCTTCAAGGTGATGCCCAGCTGGATATATTTAAAAATTCATCATAGCATCCTCTTCTCAAGTGTGTGCACAGGGCCCTCTCTTGGCAAGGGGCCCAATTTGAACAAATCTGTCTGACTGGTTTAAAATTAGCCCTGCCTGTTGGTATAGTTTTCACATCCACCACTAAAAGTATTTGATTCTTGCACATTAAAGAATTATTTAATGAAATATATGAAAAATTTAAGAAAGTTTGAGAAGTTCTTATTTGCTAAAAGTGTCCCTGGTTGGGATGAGTTGCATTTGACAGCATTAGAGATGTTTTTGTCAAAGCAGTGGGGTAAAATCATTTTCTGCAATTAACCCTTTAGCATTCATATTAATTTGTCAAAAGTAATCCTTATTTATTCACATTTAAAAAAAATTATCTGATATTATTTTGTAGCTTCCAGATAGGAAAGATGTAATTGCTTATTTTAAGAATGACATTGCAGGGTAGGTGTGAGATGCTGGTTCTGGCCAGTTTGAGCATAAAATGTATAGAATATTTGGGCCAGACACAGCTGGTTTAAACACTAAAGGGTGAATGGTAATAAAAATTTTGAGCCGATATATCCACTTACTGCATTCAAAGGATTAATAGCTCCAATGGGGCAAACAATTTGAACTCACTATTGTTAACCTTTAGCATGCTGTAGACGCATAATGTCGCTGTATTAGTCTGTAGTGACGCTATTTTGGAAGTTTTCAGCACGCATGCGCAGAGTTGGATTACTTCTGGTAGGCTGCCAGAAGTTCCCTCATGTGCAGAGAACTGCCAACAGAAAGTTTTCCCGCTAGATCTGTCTTTTCGAAGCTGCAGCCGAATCGAGTGGATACGACCCAACCTTCTCTCAAAGGAAACCCAACATGTAGAGAAGCCCCCTTCTATGCGGGAACGGAGACAGCATTTTGGCTCACACAAGTTAACTATTGTGAATAGTTTCATGGCCTTGGCTACCGGTTCGCCCTGAAGAAAAATATATGTATATATATTTTTATTTGTGAATCCAGACCAAAATAAAATATTATTTATTGCTGTTGAAGATAGTTGAAGTTTTGGTTTTCCTTTCAATAATAATAATAATAAAACATTGTGTACAGTGCTCAGGTGCACTACAACTCATCTAAAGTGTATGTATAGTACATAGGGTAATGTACAAGCGTCAGGAAAAGAACAGTGCATGAGTCATGACATACACATATGTGTATGAGTATGGAAGGGGGACAATCAGGTGTGGTTTCGGTGGATTTCGGAAAACATGAGGGCCTTAAAGCATGCAGTGTCATGGCAGTCAAGAACTGACGCAGGCAGTTTGTTCCATGCTTCAGCAACCCTGAGCGTGAAAAAATGTTTCCGAAAGTCATGGGAGCTGTGCTGTTTTCTGACTTTGTAGGCATGTCCACGTGTGTTGGACACATGGAGATCAAAAATGTGTTCAGTGTTGTTAATTGAATGTAACAGGATAAGACCAACACCCCTCGAGTGTTCCAGAGACCTTCATCCTGTTACAAGTCTTCTCCCATCTCAATGCAACACACCGTGCCTAGATCTACAAAGAAGAAAACTTGAATGGTGCCATGATGTGTGTAAGTGTTCTGAAGATTAAAGCAGTTTTAGCAGGGAGACCAAACTGATAGTTTGATAACCCAGTAAAATAAGCATTAAAACTCAAAAGGAGAAAATAAACTGCTTTGTGAGTTTGACTCAGTGTTTATTGAACAAGAGAGGGGCAAAATTTAAGAAGTGACTTGTTAGAATATACTTGTCTGTGAGGAAACAATAAATATAACGTAAAGTATACTAGCCATCTTAATATGGCTAACCACTAAGAGTGGGTGTTACTGTAGCTTTTTAGCCCCAGGAGATCATCGTCTCCAGCTGGCTTTAGGCACACTTTCTGTGCCCTTATGGTATTTGCAAAGGGAGGTCATCCCTCTCTCGTAACAATAAATAAGAATAGCTAAAATCTACTGTTCCAAAAGAACTGGTAATACATACACTACAAGTGTTCTATGAAGAGAACATGACATTGTTGCATAATTCAACATGAATGTGAAATGACATTAAACATCGTATAAGGAAAATGAAGATTTTTGTGGGAACACTAAAAGTCATATTTACTTAGTGAGTTAACATGCAAAGATGAATTATAATGTTAGATTTAGTAAGAGTTAGATTCAGGTAAGAGCTAGTAACAGTGATATTGGTGATGATGAATTTCATTGTGTCGTAACATGGAGAAAGTGAGCAATAGCTTCCTGTGACATAAGCAAGCTAGAATCCCGAAGCAGAGAAAAACTGATCCATTTAAGGAAATTTCTAGGCTCCACAGAGATGTGCAAGGTTTTTCTGACAAGAGAACACATGATCCATTTGAGCACATCTAATTGGTTGACCAGGTAATTTGGCATAATTGTTTAGGGGACAAATTGTGCCTAAAAACTAACTAAACAGAGCAAATAGTTCAAACATGGTCTTTATAGCTAAGTGTTCACTGCTACGTCCAAACAACAACTGTGAATAAAAGGGAGAGAGAATAGTTTGTCATTTATGCTTTTGTCAAACCATTCTGCTACACTGTTATGAGTAAGTTATATGAGTTACAACCAGATATGTTTCTTATTTCTTTATTGCTCACAAAGGGCTAAACACAGAGGGGACAAACAAGGACAGACAAACAGATTAAGTCGATTATATCGACCCCCAGTGCGTAACTGGTACTTAATTTATCGACCCCGCAAGGATGAAAGGCAAAGTTGACGTTGGCAGCATTTGAACTCAGAACGTAGCGGCAGACAAAATACCGCTAAGCATTTCACCTGGTGTGCTAACATTTCTTATTTCTTTATTGCCCACAAGGGGCTAAACATAGAGGGGACAAACAAGGATAGACAAAGGAATTAAGTCGATTACATCGACTCCAGGGGCTAAACATAGAGGGGACAAACAAGGATAGACAGAGGAATTAAGTCAATTACATCAACCCCGGTGCGTAACTGGTACTTATTTTATTGACCCCGAAAGGATGAAAGGCGAAGTTGACCTCGGCAGAATTTGAACTCAGAACGTAACGGCAGACGAAATACCGCTAAGCATTTCGCCCGGCATGCTAACTTTTCTGCCAGCTTGCCATCTTTGAAACCAAGCTGGCCAGATATGTTTCTTTACTTCTACATCTTTTATTCCTGTGTTCTTCCAAAAGATAAATGGAGCCAAGTAAAAGATCAGTCACTTATCTACAACAAAATGCAGTGGAATTAATAGCATATAAACTCCAAGAGTTTTGCTCTTAGACACTTTCTTGCTCCATATACACTTAACCATTGCAACTCAAAGGGCCTGATATAAGCAGGCTTTGTATTCTTTAATGATAAGGTTGATAATTTAAAATAGCAAAGCTTTATCTCTTGTCACCGGTTACATAAAAAAATGAAAAAAATGTGATTTTAATCAAATATTTTTGTCAGCATTGCTGTGATAATCCTCACTGATCTATAGTAAACATGAAGTATTTTTAAGCATTATTTTTGTTCTCAGACAAAATGCCATGTGAATAGAAAACCTTTGGTAATTCCTCAAACACAATATGAATAAATGAAAACATATGCAATAAATGTTGTTACTCGAATTAATAATAAATTCTCTTGATTAAGTTAGATACCGTAAATCCTTGAGTATAATCTGCACTTTTTTCCCAAAATTTAATGGTCAAAATCCCAAGTGCGTACTATATACAAGGTTAAAAATGAAAAATATTTTCTAAGCAATGCCTGAGTCTCTATTTGCTGTCCAGCAATGTTTATTCAGGCGCATTTTGTGATGTTGGGCGTGAAAATACCTTAAGCTAAGCCTGAAAGCAATGAAGTCATAAAAGAATCATCCATAACTTGCAGTAAGCAACATTTATTAAACGTTATTACTGTTATTTCTTTATTTTCTACAAACAAAATGCACGAAAAAACTACATGTTTGCATTATGTTATATACACAATAATAATAAAGGATGTTACCATATACATTTTTACAAACCCAGGATGTTATATAGACCTCCTTGACTCAAGTTAGAGAAGGAGTGCGTATTACACACAAGGTTTAGGTTTTACAGAGGTACAGCCCCCTAAAAATCCCCTGCGTATTATACTCAAGGGTGGACTACACTCGAGGATTTACGGTATTTATTTTTATGTAGTGTATGAATGTAAAACAGGATTCTTCAACAACAGAAAAGAAATTACCCCAGTTGTCAACATTTGTTGGAAACAGTCAATATTTTCAATCTTAAAATGAGAAATCCAAGATGGCGCAAGCCAGAAAGCAAGGAGAGACGCAGATTCTTTTGAATCAAGAACCTGTTGAAAACATCGTCAATTTTGCCTACAAAGGTAGCTTTATTGCTAGAGAGGGGGATACTGAGGCAGATGTCAGTTGCAAGGCATCGTGATGGCAGAACCGTTATCGTTCCGGGCGAAATGCTTAGCGATATTTTGTCTGCCGCAAGGTTCTGATTTCAAATTCCGCCGAGGTCGACTTTGCCCTTCATCCTTTCGGTGTCGATTAAATAAGTACCAGTTACGCACTGGGGTCGATATAATCGACTTAATCCGTGTGTCTGTCCTCTCTGTGTTTAGCCCCTTGTGGATAGAAAAGAAATAGGTATTTTGTCTGCCGCTACGTTCTGAGTTCAAATTCCGCCGAGGTCGACTTTGCCCTTCATCCTTTTGGGGTCGATTAAATAAGTACCAGTTACGCATTGGGGTCGATATAATCGACTTAATCCGTGTGTCTGTCCTTGTTTGTCCTCTCTGTGTTTAGCCCCTTGTGGGTAGTAAAGAAATAGATGTCAATTGCAGAATTAGGAGTGCAGGAGCAGTGTTCAGAAGAATGAACCAGATCTGAGCCATCATTTTGATTAGTAACCAAATGAAGAACCTGGCAGCATTGTCTTACCAACCATAGTTTTATGCAGGAGAAACTTGGGCAAATGACTACCAAGACCACACAGAGGTTGAATGTATTCCATTAATGGTGTCTATGCAGAATACAGAAGATCACCGACAGAGACAGAATCACAACCTCTGAACAGTTTGCAGAATCTGCACAGCCGGCAGGAGATTGTGGCTGAAATAAGAATGAGATTCGCAGGTTATGTTTTCTAGCTGCCCATCTTTGCAAGACAGTTATACAATGGACAGCTGAAGATAGCTATGCAAAGGGTTACTAAGAAAAAGGCAAAGAAAAAGAGGGTGAACCTAGAAGTCATAGCATGCTGCCTTCAAAGATGATCTGAAGAAACTTAGTAACTATGCTAAAAATTGGAATGACTGGAGACATCTTGCTGCCTGAGGTACAAGACAACTGTAGAGGAGGAACTAAGACTCAGATGAAATCAGAAATAGATAATCTTTTCTACTCTAGGCACAAGGCCCGAAATTTTGGGGGAGGGGCCAGTCGATTAGACTGGTACTTAATTTGTTGACCCCAACCGGTACTTAATTTACTTAATTTACTGGTATTTAATTTATTGACCCCAAAAGCATGAAAGGCAAAGTCGACCTTGGCAGAATTTGAACTCAAAATGTAAAGGCAGATGAAATACTACTAAGCATTTTTACCCAGCGTGCTAACGATTTTGCCAGCTCACCACCTTAATTAGAAATAGATAATAGGATGTAGATGCAATTATGATTATATTATAATTACATTATAATTAAAAGTAAAGAACACTGGGAAATATGGCTATTTGTTAAGCCATTGATTTCCCTTTTGTTTTTACAACTACAAGACATAGCCTAAGAATGCTTCAAAGAATTGATTTCAAATTTTTACATAAGACCAGTAATTTCAGGAGAGAGGGTAAGCTGATTACATTGACCCTGCTGCTCATCCTTATACTTATTTTACCTGCCCTGGAAGAAAGGCAAATTTGACTCTGGGAGCATTTGAACACAGAATGTAAAGACAGAAGAAATTCCATTGAGCACTTTCTGTGGTGCACTAATGATTCTACCTGCTTGCTATCTTTTTTTTTTTCATGTTCTCTTTTGATCAAAAGTCCCCCCCCCCATTTTTTTCCCTTCTTCCCAAAAAGAAAAGCTCTACTTTGTATTTTGTCCCTTCTGTGTTCAGCTCTGCATGGCCAATAAAGAAATCTATTTTAGAGTACTCTTCAGAATATTAGAATTTTCATTCAGATATTAATGAAGGTTATTTCATAAATATTAGAATGAAAATTAGAATGAAAAACTTAACAACAATATTTCTTCTTTGTAGGTGTATGTCTGAGATTTCATTGCTTGCAGGTTCTTGAAACCAAAATTTCAAATTAAAATTGCATTAATAACATATTAGAACCCTTGGAAGTTCAGTCCTGAGAAAAGGTAACATGACAACAAATTTCTTCTACTCCTACACTTATCATTCTCACCTGTATGGCCTGTGAGATTGTAGAATACATATTCTTAAACATGTTGTAGAATACATATTCTTAAACATGTTGTGGAGGCACATGGCCTAGTGGTTATAGCAGTGGTTCCAGCAGAAGGTAATGGCGAACTTCTGCTGACTCTTTCGTCACAACTTTCTCTCAAAGGCGGCGAGCTGGCAGAAACGTTAGCACGCTGGATGAAATGCTTAGCGGTATTTCGTCTGTTTTTACATTCTGAGTTCAAATTCCGCCGAGGTCGACTTTGCCTTTCATCCTTTCAGGGTCGATAAATTAAGTACCAGTTGTGTATTGGGGTCGATATAATCGACTACCCTCTGCCCCCCAAATTTTGGGCCTTGTGCCTAGAGTAGAAAAGACCATATTCTTAAACATGTTAACACTGACAACTCTAAAGATATACAAGATTTATTCACTTATACTCTGGAAAGAAAGTTTGAAATAATGCTACGAAATGCAGTATATTTAAGAGACCAAAAAAGTAAGATGCAAAAGAGATATTTTCTTCAAACTTGGCATGAAGGAAGGAAAGACTATTTGGTTTCTCAAGAAGGTTATTTTTGCCTTAACTTCGTTTAACAAAACCAACTCATGGACACAAGCAATGATTTCTTTACCAAATTGTTACTGGCAATGAAAAATGGTGCCTGTACATCAATATGAAGCAGCGTAAGGAATGGCTCAGCCCCGGTAAACAAGGGACACCACATGTGAAACAAGATCTTCATCCATGTAAAACGATGTTGTGCATATGGTGGGACTGGGAAGGGATTATTTATTACAAATTGTTTGAACGGAACCAAATGGTCAACATGGAACTCTGTGTTCAACAGCTGGAACGACCAAGGAAGCCATTCAAATGCATGGCTGGGAAGTGCTGCCACACCCACCGTACTCTCCTGATTTGGCACCAATGGATTTCCACCTCTTTTGATCTCTTTCAAATGCTATGTGCTGAGTTTCATTCAATACTGATGCAGAATTGAGAGCTTTGTAATTAAATTCTAATTAATTCTCATATATTCTCTGTGCATTTTTGACTTCATATCTTCCATTCCTCACTTGTTTTAATTAATAATAATTTATATATATGTCATCATCATCATCGTTTAGCGTCCGTTTTCCATGCTAGCATGGGTTGGACGGTTCAACTGGGGTCTGGGAAGCCAGAAGGCTGCGCCAGGCCCAGTCTGATCTGGCAGTGTTTCTACAGGTAGATGCCCTTCCTAACGCCAACCACTCCATGAGTGTAGTGGGTGCTTTTTACATGCCACCTGCACAGGTGCCAGACGAGGCTGGCAAATGGCCACGATCGGATGGTGCTTTTTACCTGCCACCAGCATGGGGCCAGATGAGGCTGGCAATATGCAAATGATACGAAATTCTCGCAGAAAATAAAGAACTCCAGCAATGTTGAACACCTGCAGCAGGAGTAGGACCATTTACAGATGGGCCGAGGACAATAATATATTGTTTAATGCTGAAAAATTCCAATCCCTGTGCTACCAGTATCCAAAACGGAATATAAAACTTACAGGGTACATTGGTCCACAGGGGATTACAATCCCAGAGCCTAAATCAGTGAGAGACCTGGGTATTGATATGAGTGGTGATACCTCTTTCCAAGTGCACATTACCAGGATGGCCACAAAGTGCAGATGGTTGGCTGGATGGATCCTGAGAACATTCAGGACCAGAGAGAAGCAAACCATGATGGTCCTCTGGTGGACATTCATCCTCAGCCGTCTGGACTACTGTTCCCAGTTAAGGTCACCCTACAGTGTAAAATTAACAGCGGACCTTGAAGCAATCCAGCGAAGCTTCACAAAGAAGATCGCCTCATTGCAACAGCTTAGTTACTGGGAAAGGCTGAAAGAGCTAAGACTCTACTCCCTGGAGTGAAGGTGGGAGAGTAATATACATCTGGAAGGTTCTGGAAGGAATTGTGACAAATTTTGGCACTAAAAGCTACACCAGTGCCAGAATGGGTCGACACTGCACAGTGCTAAAAATCCCAGCACTTCAGGATCGGTTACTGCAACAGCCTGGGTTTCAGGGGCCCACAGATTTTTAATATTCTCCCAAAGAACCTGAGAGACCTACACAAAGTAGATGTAGGTGATTTCAAATCGAGAGTCCCAGATGAAAATACTCCATGGCAAGAGGTGCGAATAAGGGTACCTTACTTGGATTTTACCACTTCTGAGGTTCCACTCGCTATAAAACATATGTAACCCAGGCTTTTCCTACTCCATTCCATAACTCTTGTATATATATATATATATATATATATATATCGCCAGATCGCCATGTTGATTCGCTAGCTTCTGCACGCATTTTTTTTCTCCCCTTGTTTCTTTTCTGTGTATCTTTCTGTTGAAGAGCGTAGGCTCGAAACGTAAAAGACTTGTTTTATTTATATTCCTGAGCGCCATACTAATACAATTGTTTGTTTGTATTCCACCTGCCTTCCTCTTTTGTTTATTTTCATAAAGCTTCCCGTTATATATATATATAAAAGTACAAAGTGAGATAGGGGTTATGAGTGTTCTCCATTTTCTTATATTGTATATATATATATATATATATATATATATATATATACTTACATACAGACATGTATAAGATGGGCTTCTATTTTAAAAATATGTTAATACAAATAAGCAGTTTATAAATGCATTTTTCATCATCGTTATTATTATTATTATTATTGCCCTAAAGATATTAGTAATTAATAATATTTATATTATTGTGATCAAACTGAACCGGACACGTTTCCAGATAAGATTTGTATTGAGGTGATCGTAATAGTATTGGTAGTGGCGATGTCAGTGGTGGCAGCAGTGTTTGTAGTGGCAGTGGTGGTGATATTGAAGACCTGCCAGTGTTGACAAACTTAAGTGCCAGTAGAGCTGTGTGTGTATGTATACACATACATATATATATATATATATATATATATATATATATATATATTACTCTTTTACTTGTTTCAGTCATTTGACTGCAGTCATGCTGGAGCACCGCCTTTAGTTGAGGAAATCGGCCCCCAGGACTTATTCTTTGTAAGCCTAGTACTTATTCTATCAGTCTCTTTCGCCGAACCGCTAAGTTGTCAAGCGATGTTGGGGGGGACAAACACAGACACACAAACACACACACATACATATATATATATATACATATATACGACGGGCTTCTTTCAGTTTCCATCTACCAAATCCACTCACAAGGCTTTGGTCAGCCCAAGGCTATAGTAGAAGACACTTGCCCAAAGTGCCATACAGTGGGACTGAACCCGGAACTATGTGGTTGGTAAGCAAGCTACTTACCACACAGCCACTCCTGTATGTCACCTACACTTTATATATATATGTATATATATAAAGTGTAGGTGGCATACGAGTGGGTATATATTTATAAAAAAGAAGTTTGAAAACGCCACTATATAAGATAAATTTTCATTTCCTGAGAGATTTCACATGTTTCGGTTGTTCTTGAAAAAAACGAACCTTATCAAAAATACTTTTAAAAGTTAAGTGTAATAAAAAAGTTCATAGTTGTTTCTTACTAGCCTCAGAGTCCACCTGGTGGTGTTTTGTGTGTGGGAGCATATTGGCAGTCTTGTGTATATATATATATATATATATAATTATATGTATTGAAAGATACAGAAAAGGAAATGATTTTATTCTCAACTGCAGAATTATGCTAATAATATAGCATGAACAGGATATGTGTGTGTGTGTGTGTGCGTGTACATTGAAGAAATTGGGGTTCATCTAATATGTCCTTGCATCTTTTATACAGAGGAAAACCGTATTTATTTATTAATGTCATGTTTGAGGAATTACCAAATGTTTTCTGGTCACATGGCATTTTGTTCCCTAGGAGGATAATGCTTAAAAATATACTCCATGCTTACTACGGATTATCAAAGCAATGCTGGCTAAAAAAAGGTTTTGATTAGTCTCGTTTTCCCGTTTACTAATTATTTTTTCCATTATGTTTATTTATTTATTTTTTTTCATATGTGACACGCAACAAGAGATAAGCTTTATCATTTCAAGTGATCGGTCTTATATTTTGATCATATTTTTATTTTTATGTCTAGCCAAAGAAATGCACTTGAGGGGATTAGAACAGCAGAGGAAGAGCCTTGAGTTTAGTTTTCCTTAATTCTATTGCATATTGTTTTAGGTATGTCACTGAACCTTTCTTTGGTTCCAATCTCCAAGCAACAGAAGAGGAAAATAATCCCTTCCAATTTTGTTACAGTCAGAGATTTAAGGAAAGGGGGAAAATGAATACATTGACCCCACCACTGCTTGACCGTAGCTTATTTTATTGACTCCTAAAGGCAAAGTCAGCCATGAGAGGCAAAGTCAACCATGAGAGGCAAAGTCAACCTTGAAAGGCAAAGTCAACCACGAGAGGCAGGCAAAGTCAGCCATGAGAGGCAAAGTCAACCATGAAAGGCAAAGTCAACCCTGAAAAGCAAAGTCAACCATGAGAGGCAAAGTCAACCATAAAAGGCAAAGTCAACCCTGAAAGGCAAAGTCAACCATGAGAGGCAAAGTCAACCCTGAAAGGCAAAGTCAGCCATGAGAGACAAAGTCACCCTGAAAGGCAAAGTCAACCATGAGAGGCAAAGTCAACCCTGAAAGGCAAAGTCAACCATGAGAGACAAAGTCACCCTGAAAGGCAAAGTCAACCATGAGAGGCAAAGTCAACCCTGAAAGGCAAAGTCAACCATGAGAGACAAAGTCACCCTGAAAGGCAAAGTCAACCATGAGAGGCAAAGTCAACCTTGAAAGGCAAAGTCAACCACAAGAGGCAGGCAAAGTCAGCCATGAGAGGCAAAGTCAACCATGAAAGGCAAAGTCAACCCTGAAAAGCAAAGTCAACCATGAGAGGCAAAGTCAACCATAAAAGGCAAAGTCAACCCTGAAAGGCAAAGTCAACCATGAGAGGCAAAGTCAACCCTGAAAGGCAAAGTCAGCCATGAGAGGCAAAGTCAACCCTGAAGGCAAAGTCACCATGAGAGGCAAAGTCACCCTGAAAGGCAAAGTCAGCCATGAGAGACAAAGTCACCCTGAAAGGCAAAGTCAACCATGAGAGGCAAAGTCAACCCTGAAAGGCAAAGTCAACCATGAGAGACAAAGTCACCCTGAAAGGCAAAGTCAACCATGAGAGGCAAAGTCAACCCTGAAAGGCAAAGTCAACCATGAGAGACAAAGTCACCCTGAAAGGCAAAGTCAACCATGAGAGGCAAAGTCAACCTTGAAAGGCAAAGTCAACCACAAGAGGCAGGCAAAGTCAGCCATGAGAGGCAAAGTCAACCATGAAAGGCAAAGTCAACCCTGAAAAGCAAAGTCAACCATGAGAGGCAAAGTCAACCATAAAAGGCAAAGTCAACCTGAAAGGCAAAGTCAACCATGAGAGGCAAAGTCACCCTGAAAGGCAAAGTCAGCCATGAGAGGCAAAGTCAACCCTGAAAGGCAAAGTCAACCATGAGAGGCAAAGTCAACCCTGAAAGGCAAGTCAACCATGAGAGACAAAGTCACCCTGAAGGCAAAGTCAACATGAGAGGCAAAGTCAACCCTGAAAGGCAAAGTCAACCATGAGAGACAAAGTCACCTGAAAGGCAAAGTCACCATGAGAGGCAAGTCAACCCTGAAAGGCAAAGTCAACCATGAGAGGCAAAGTCAACCATGAAAGGCGAAGTCAACCATGAAATCAGAACAATGTGGTTGGTAAGCAAGTTACTTACCACACGGCCACTCCAACATCACCCTAGAATTATTTAATAAATTAACTATTCTCTAATACTTCTAGAGGAGAAAATAACTAAGTGCATATGTATACTCACATGCACAAACCATTTTTTTGTGGGGGTGGGTAATTCTGATCATATAGGAGCACTCCATCAGTTACGACAACGAGGGTCCCAGTTGATCCGCTCAACGGAACAGCCTGCTCGTGAAATTAACGAGAAACGACCGAGCAATCTACAGACACGTGTACCCTTTATGTAGTTCTCAGGGAGACTCAGTATGACACAGAATGTGACAAGGCCAGTCCTTTGAATTACAAGTACAACTCATTTTTGCCAGCTGAGTGGACTGAAGCAAGGTGAAGTAAAGTGTCTTACTCAAGGACACGACATGCCACTGGGAATCGAACTCACAACCATACAATCGTGAACCGAATTCTGATTATATACTATACATTTAAACAACATTATCCAGTGGTGCACTGTGTTCTTGAGCAAGACTCTTTATTTCACGTTGCTCCTGTCCACTCAGCTGGCAAAAATGACTAGTACCAGTAATTCAAAGGGCCAGTTTCGTCACATTCTGTGTCATGCTGAATCTCCCAGAGAACTACATTAAGGGTATGCACATCTGTGGAATACTCAGCCACTTGCATGTTAATTTCACAAGCAGGCTTTTCTGTTGATCGGATCAATTGGAACGCTTCACCTCATAACTGATGGAGTGCTCGTTAAAAAAAAAAATATTAAAATTTTTTAAAAATCAACATAACCGTTATTCACTGTCAACATGGCGGTAACCTTCATTATCAGAACCACAACAAAACCTTCACCAACATTATCACCACCAGAACTCAGATCAGTACAAACCTTATCAAAAAAAACGTGTCTGTTTCTATTTATTTACAATAAAAATGATGATGATGATGATAATAATAATAATAATAATAATAATAATAATAATAATAATAATAATAATAATAATAATAATAATAGTGATAATAATCATGATAATGATACTGATAATGTTGATAATAATAATAAAAAATTTATATTATTTATGTTTTGGAAACTGAAATGGGGGGAAAAAAAAAAATCCCCAAGCTTGAGTTTCTCGTACTGTTGATAAATTATCTGATTGAAATTAGTTCATTTGTTTTTTTAATTTATGTTACAGAAATTGATTGGACAAAAAAAATTATGATGTAACACATGTAACATGTGTTGTTGGTATTTACTGGAGAGAGGCATGGCTTTGTGGATAAGCGGCTCACTTTGCAACCACATGGTCTCAGGTTCAGTCCCACTGCGTAGAATTTTGGGGAAAGTGTTTTCTTATAGAGTTACATTAAAGAGAGAGACTGTTGTACAAAAAAGTTCCAAATATTTGTTTATAGAATTTTGCAGCTACATACTCATTCTTTCAAGAACATTAAATCAGGAAATAATATCAGTTTCGAATTTTGGCACAAGACCAGAAATTTCGATAGAGTGAGCAAGAAGATTACATCATAGGTGCAGGAGTGGCTGTGTGGTAAGTAGCTTGCTTACCAACCACATGGTTCTGGGTTCAGTCCCACTGCGTGGCACCTTGGGCAAGTGTCTTCTACTATAGACTCGGGCCAACCAAAGCCTTGTGAGTGGATTTGGTAGACGGAAACTGAAAGAAGCCTGTCGTATATATGTATATATATGCATATGTTTGTGTCTGTGTTTGTCCCATCAACATCGCTTGACAACCAATGCTGATTTGTTTATGTCCCTGTAACTTAGTGGTTCAGCAAAAGAGACCAATAGAATAAGTACTAGGCTTACAAAGAATAAGTCCCGGGGTCGATTTGCTCAACTAAAGGCAGTGCTCCAGCATGGCCACAGTCAAATGACTGAAACCAGTAAAAAAATGTTTTTGGTTGTTTACGTCCCTGTAACTTAGTGGTTTGGCAAAAAGAGACCGATACAATAAGTACTAGGCTTACAAAGAATAAGTCCTGGGGTCGATTTGCTCGACTAAAGGCGGTGCTTCAGCATGGCCACAGTCAAATGACTGAAACAAGTAAAAGAGTAATTGTTTGTTTACGTCCCCGTAACTTAGCGGTTTGGCAAAAGAGACCGATAGAATAAGTACCATGCTTACAAAGAATAAGTCCTGGGGTCTATTTGTTCAACTAAAGGCGGTGCTCCAGCATGGCCACAGTCAAATGAGACCGATAGAATAAGTACTAGGCTTACAAAGAATGAGTCCTGGGGTCGATTTGCTCGACTAAAGGCAGTGCTCCAGCATGGCCACAGTGAAATGACTGAAACAGGTAAAAGCGTGATTGTAACAGTTTTTGACGAATGAGATAATTTCTTTTCATACAAAATCTTGGAGTTATTTTAAATTAGTAATTTTTTTTTATTTTCATATACCCACCAACCCTACACTTCACAAAGAAACTCTAATTTAATCATGAAAATTTATTAATTATTCAAGTAAATTTATGCATTTATACGCTTGAGAGTGGAGGCGCAATGGCCCAGTGGTTAGGGCAGTGGACTCGCGGTTTCGATTCCCAGACCGGGCGTTGTGAGTGTTTATTGAGCGAAAACACCTAAAAGCTCTACGAGGCTCCGGCAGGGGGTGGTGGTGATCCCTGCTGTACTCTTTCACCACAACTTCCTCTCACTCTTACTTCCTGTTTCTGTTGTACCTGTATTTCAAGGGGCCGGCCTTGTCACTCTCTGTGTCACGCTGAATATCCCCGAGAACTACGTTAAGGGTACACGTGTCTGTGGAGTGCTCAGCCACTTTCACGTTAATTTCACGAACCCTCGTCGTCGTAACCGATGGAGCGCTTCTTCTCCTTCTATACGCTTGAGAAACTTGTACCAATTGTTTCCTACTCACATGGCATTTTGTTTTGTAAATAGGATAATGCTTAAAAATACTACAAGCTTACTACAGATCAGTGAAGGTTATTCGATTAAATTTCACATTTTTTCATTATCAGTTTTATTTATTTATCTTTTTTTTTACGGCACGCCATTTGAGATAAAGCTTCAAGCAAAAACTCTTATCTTTTAAATATCATCATCATCATCGTTTAACGTCCACTTTCCATGCTAGCATGGGTTGGACGGTTCAACTGGGGTCTGGGAAGCCCGAAGGCTGCACCAGGCCCAGTCAGATCTGGCAGTGTTTCTACAGCTGGATGCCCTTCCTAACACCAACCACTCCGGGAGTGTAGTGGGTGCTTTTTATGTGCCACCGACACAGGTGCCAGACGAGGCTGGCGAACGGCCACGACCGGATGGTGCATTTTATGTGCCACTGTCACGGAGTCCACGCGAGGTTGGCACGGCCACGATCGGATGGTGTTTGTTACGTGCCACCAGCACGGAGGCCAGTCGATGCGGTGCTGGCTACGGCCACGTTCGAATGGTTCTCTTATGTGCCACAAACTACAAATTCCATTGATGTTGATCGATTTCAATTATAATTCATTTTTTTTTAATGCTGGATCTCAGAGCATGTAAATCTATACAAATTTGCATCACCGGTCTGGAACCCCTATCTTGCCCAGGATATTAATCGTCTGGAAACCGTTCAGCGACGGGCAACCAAGAGAATACCCTCCATCAGGCATTTGCCATATTCTGAACGCCTTACTTCCCTATGCATGGATACATTGAAACTCCGACGTCTGGCAGCTGACTTGGCAGACACCCATAAAATTATTAACCATCACTTACCAAGTCCTTTGTGAGCCGCTCTCCAGCTATCTATCTGAGGCTTTATATAGCTATGGTGTGGCCTCATCTGGAATTTGCATCACCAGTCTGGAACCCCTATCTTGCCAGGATATTAATCGTCTAGAAAGCGCTCAGCGATGTACAACCAAGAGAATACCCTCCATCAGGCATTTGCCATATTCTGAACGCCTTACTCCCCTATGCATGGATACATTGAAACTCCGACGTCTGGCAGCTGACTTGGCAGACACCCATAAAATTATTAAGCATCATACTAACAATAACTCTGAGCACCTTTTCAAACTCCACCTGTCTAACACCTGTTATACCATATAGAAAAAAATTAGATATACAATAAAAACATATACCAATAATTAAGTAAAGTATAAAATAATAAATAATAAGTATATATATATATATGTGTGTGTGTGTGTTTATGTATATATCTTTGTATGTGTCTGTGTTTGTCCCCCCATCATCACTTGACAACTGGTATTGGTGTGTTTATGTCCCTGTAACTTAGGAGTTAAGCAAAAGAAACCAACAGAATGGGTAGTAGGCTCTAAAAATAAGTTCTAGGGTCAATTTGTTCAACTAAAACTCTTCAAGGCGGTGCTCCAGTATGGCCGCATTCAAACGACTAGAACAAATAAAAGAATCAAAGAAAAGTATTCAACATTTTTTTTTGTTTAGTGGCGGGAGTTCCAAACACAACGCACACGCATTTTAGGGGTTGGGGATGGGTGTGTGTGTGGAGCGTGAAGTCCTGATTACAAACCATAAATATCAGCATTGCTTATAATTACCAATACTACAACCGGAACCACAACCACAACAAATCACCACCACCACTATTATCCTAATCACCTCAGCTATCTCCACTACGAACCTTATCTGAAAACGTGTTCAATTTGTTTACAATAATAATAGCAACGGTAATGATGATCATGGTGATGACAGAGTTGATTATAACAACACAGGCATGTTTTATTGCCTAGGATGTGTCATTATGCCAATATTAACACACACACTGGTTCAATTCCACTCCTTTATTATTAGTCAATTTAGTTAAATATCCAACTAACTAATTTAGTGTTTTTTATGTGCCACCTGTGCAGGAGCCAGTCCAGCGGCACTGGCAAACAACCTCGTTTGAATGCTTTTTCACGTGCCACCGGCACAAGTGTCAGTAAGGCGACGCTGGTAAGAATCACGCTCGAATGGTGCTTTTTACGTGCCACTGGCACACATTCTCTGCAAATAAAAGAATTTATCTGAATTTTTTTAATAAATCAGCGTGGCTGTGTGGTTTAAGAAGCTTCTCTCCCAACCACTTGGTTTCAAGTTCAGTCCCACCGCATAGCACTTTGAGTAAGTGTCAATTACTGTAGCCCCTGGCCAAGCAAAACCTTGAATAGATTTCAGACAGAAACTGAAAGGAGCCCCCTTATGTGTGTCTGCTTCTGTGTACCCTTGCCTAGGCATCATATAATAGCTGTTAATGAGCACCGTTGCCAGTTCAGTGGAAATCTGTCACCAACAATTCTTCGTTAACTGTTACCATCATCAGCATTTAATGTCTGTTTTCCATGCTGGCATGGGTTGGACAGTTTGACAGGAGCTGGCAAGCTGCACCAGGCTCCAATTGTCTGTTTCGACATGGTATCTATGGCTGGATGCCTTTCCTAATGCCAACCACTTTATGGAGTGTACTGGGTGCTTTTTACGTAGCACACAAGCACAGGTGCTCTTCTTGCAACACTGGATTGGAGAGTTTCTTATGTGACACTGGCACAAGTGCTTTATATGTGGCATCAGCTACTGTGAGCTTGCATGGCAAGGACCTCTTGGTTGAGTGAGGGGGCATGACCATAAAGCAGTGGTTTTCAACCAGGGTTCCGCAAGAGGTTACAAAACTGCTAAAATTAGCAGTAATTTTTAATTCTCCTGTGCAGATATGTGTGCATAAGACTATTAAATTATTGCACAGGGGTTCCTCGAGCCAGTGGAATGTTTCCTTGGGGTTCCGCTCCAGCAAAAAGTTTGAAAAGCACTGCCATAAAGGAAATACCTTAGAAGTGTGGATGGATGGATGGCCAGATTTACTTAGCCTGACACGTCTTTTCAAGCACAGCAAATCGGCAGAAGTCCCAGACCCTTGTCAACTCCTCAGTGAGGCCTAACTTCTGATGACCCTTTCATCCCATGTCTTCATTTGTCGATCCCTACCACAGGTTCCCTCCACTTCTACATGCAGCTATCCTCATCCATATGCATCACATGGCCATACCAGCACAGTCTTCTCTTTTGTACACAATTGATGCCTCTTAAACATGTGGTCGAGCATTGTCTTGCAAGAGAATTGGCCTCTCTCTATTGACCAATCTCAGTTGTTTAATTGCAAGTTCATTCATTATTTCATCCAATTGGTTGATGGAGGAATTACAACCGTGTTTCGTGGTCTGCTACCACAACAGTTCCTTTATAGGATCCAGTTAGCTCAAGACATCATCAGGAGGAACCACGTCCGGTTTCAGCCCCTAGTCCTCTACCGTTTTGACGTGGCGGGGCCCCCACTTTCGGAGGTGTCTTCAGCTCTGGTGTTGGGTGCATGTCTTCTTTCTTCTGTTCCCTGGCCTCTTCGATGTATCGTCAGCGAGTGTCGGCCGGTGACTGACTGTCTTGTCAAATTTTTCCCTTTAAATACCTGCCGCATAGGCTCCAGCAGGTAGCCCCAGCAAGTTGTTACATGATACTGTATCATCTTAACTGACCAGTGAAGGCGCGTAGTTTTAGCAAGTTCATTTATCATTTCATCCAATTGGTTGATGTATACATCCGTTGTAATTGACTTACCAGGTCTCATGAAGCTGTAGTGGATGACACCAGCGCTGGACCACCAAACAGACACCATCAGCTTTATTTGGAGAATATTTTTTTTTGGATTGCGTTTTGGCCCTTTGTCTCTATCCAACCACTGTGTATCCATTTTTCATCACACATAATAATACGATGCAAAAACGGTTCGCTTTTATGCCATAACACCAAGTTTCACTCTGTCATGCATACACACTGACATATTACCCACCCAGCAGGTCATGCTAGCTTCATTTCTTTCAAGCTTTTGCATGTCCACAGTAATCACAGCCCATGTCTCACTGTGATACAAAAAAAATAATAAATTAATACATTAAGTAGAATTTAGCAACACTAGCTGTATAGCCCGGAGTTGCTCAGGTTTGTTTTGACCCTTTAGAATTGGAATTTTTGAAAAATAAAATTTTGCATTATGTAGCTTGTTATTCTCTTTAAGTGAACATTTTTCTGGTTGAAATACACCGAAAAAGGACGACACAGCAGTCAAAAGATCGTAAAAAATAGGGATTTTCATAGAAAAAAAGCACCTTTTTGATGTAAATAATTTTTGGTGTTAACATGGTCCGATTTGAATTTTTTTTCTCCTACAGAATGAAGAGCAAGCCTTCTTCAATCATACTCTCAATTTTGGTCAACTTGTGTCGCAGGGTCTCGGAGGAGATAGTGTTAGTTGAAGGCTACCAAACCTGCCATACACAGACAACTTCAGCTTTATATATATATAGAGATTAGTCAAATGACTTCCGTTTTAATTAAAAAAAAAACCCCACAAAATTCTGAATAATCATTGTTTATGTATATTTATGTTCTATATATACAAATTTATAAAATGTTAAGTAGCTTTCTCAACCGCTGAGGGTTTTTTTTCTGGCATAATTTTACTGAGTATTTCATAGCAATATTCTTCTTCGAAGAGTGGAGTTTGTGGCGAGATTTCATCAACATTGTATCTGTAAAAGAGAGAGATTACAGTTTTACACACACATACGATCAAATATATCATCATCATCGTCATCATTTAACGTCCGTTTTCCATGCTAGCATGTGTTGGACGATTCGACTGGGGTCTAGGGAGTCAGAAGGCTGAGTTTCTACAGCTGGATGCCCTTCCTAACGCCAACCACTCCGTGAGTGTAGTGGGTGCTTTTTACGTACCAGGGGAGGCTGGAACGGACATGATCGGTTGGTGCTTTTTATGTGCCACCGGCATGGAAGCCAGCCAAGGCAGCGCTGGCATAGGCCACGTTCCAATGGTGCTTTTTACGTGCCACCGGCACAGGTATCACAACTAGAATTTCCATTTGATTTTTATTTTGATGTTGATGTACTTGACTCAATAGGTCTCCTCAAGCACAGCAGGTCACCCTACGATCCAAGGTAAGCACAGCAGGCCGTCCTGTGATCCAAGGTACTTTGGATGGGCTGGGGCTGCTATGTGAAGCTGGTGCAGGAAACAGCCATGAACTCATGTTATTTGTATATATATATATTTATCATTGTATGCATATGTACAAGGGGATGCTGAAAAATTCCTGGCTTTAAGGGTTTCACAAAAGGCTTGGTTGGAGGCCCAATCTTCAGAATTCTTTTACAGGGCTTAGAAAAACTGAAGAACTACTGCAATAAGTATGTGAATCTGAGAGGGGAATATGTTGAACAGAATCCTAATTGACTGATCCTCCTCTACTTTCTTTTACCCAAAGCCAGGAACTTTTCAACAACCCCCTTGTAGTATTTAACCCTTTAGCATTCAGATTCCTGTGTCAAATGTAATGCTTATTTATGTAAATCATTTAGAATTATTTGTGTATCATCTTGTAACTTTGAGATTTTGATAATGTGATTCTTTATTTTTAGAATGACATTGTAGGGTAAGGTATAAGAGGCAGGCTCTGGCCACTTTAAACCTAAAACAGGCAGAATATCTTGGCTGGATACGGCCAGTTTAAATGATAAAAGGTCAAAGCAATTCAGCAGTACAATTACAAAACATACCAATGTACCTTTGCCATAACAGAAGACACTACTGTATATAAAAAGTAAATTATGGCATCAGAAGAAATCATCTGGATAAAAATTAGCCTATAGCAATGAGTAGGAAGGACAAAATCTGTTTATAGGAGACCCAACTTTACATATAGGACCTGTGGTGATATTTTGAGATATTTTTCTTAAAAATTAAAAAAGAAAGGAAAAAAATTGTCTTACAATTACCAGCAATTAATGTTTCTCATTTGCTAACTAATTAGCAACAATTTCGAAAACAACTGTTTTAAATTCATTTGATAATTCTAAGTCTATAATCTAGAACAAGAACACAGGTTCTCAAAGCCCACAAGGCCCTTGGGGGTCCTTGTAAGATTTTATTAAAATTTATGAGCAATAAATTGGTTATAATTTCTACAATAAACAAAGCATTTTATTAATTTTTTATGCAATTCCTAAAAATATTTAATTCTAAAATTATAAATAAGATTTTTGAAACATTGAACGGGTATGAGAGGCCATCCTAGTAAAATAGGAACCAAAGGAGCCCACAAGCCAAAAATGGTTGCGGAACACTGATCTAGAAGTTAAAAGGTTTAAGGTTAGTTTTACTTCCTTCTTAACCCTTTCGTTACTGTATTTATTTTGAGATGTTCTGTGTTTTTTTTTCAATTACTTTAACTCTTTAGTGTTCATATTATTCTATCAAACATAATGCTCATTGATTCACATTGATTTGAATTAATCATGCATTATCTCATATCTTCAAGATCTTGATGGTGTAATTACTTAATGTAGAATAACATTGTAGGATAGGTGTGAGGGCCTGGATCTGATCAGTTTGAGCATAAAACAGATTAAATATTTTGGCTGGATATGGCCGGTTTAAATACTAAAGGGTTAAATATAACAAAGAATTTAGTAAAATAACTTAGTTATCATTCAGCTAGTGTTAGGAACATTAATTGTGTCTAAGTTTTGGTGGAAGATTTTAATTCAGAACTTATGGAAACAAGAGATTTATACTCAGAGCGAGAGCCGGTTTCAACCAGGTTGGTATCGAAAGGGTTAAACACACCTCTATATTTGGGCTGATGCACATTAGAAGCAATTGGAAGGGTGTGGATTGAAGGAAATTTAGGCTATTATTTCTAGCATATA
Organism: Octopus sinensis; assembly: GCF_006345805.1. NCBI lineage: Eukaryota > Metazoa > Mollusca > Cephalopoda > Octopoda > Octopodidae > Octopus > Octopus sinensis. The sequence goes on from NC_043007.1 coordinate 22,023,446, forward strand.
GAGTGACCACATTGAGGTCTCCTCTTATGTCTTCTGCTGATTCTTAAATTAAAAACGGTTTCGGAGAGTGTCCAGTAACAGAAAAGAAATGAAGGCAAAAACAAAAGTCACTTACTTTAGCTTATTTACAAAAAAATCTCTTCCAACAGGATTGTGTTTAAATATAGTCAGCATTACTTTCTTCATGTCTGTTCTGTAACGAAGAGATTTTACATAATTAAAAAAGTAATACAAACACAAATAATGGGAAATAATTGAGTTACTTAACAACAGAAGAAACCGATAGAATAAGTACTAGTCCCTGGGGGGTGGGGGTCGATTTGTTCAACTAAAACCCTTCAAGGCAGTGCTCCATCATGGCCACAGTCAGGTGAGTGAAACAAGTAAAAGAATAAAAGAATTCTTTGTTAAGAATGCTTTTTATGTGCCACTGGCACGGAAGCCAGTTAGCCGCTCTGGCAATGATCACACTCGGATGGTGCTCTTAGCGCTCCACTAGCATGGATGCCAGTCATCGAATTTGATTTTACTTGCCTCAACAGGTTTTCTCAAGCAGAGTTTAGTGTCCAATGAAGGAAAGGAAATATGCCACTGTAACCCTGAGGCTGATGACATCCATCCCTCTTGCTAGAATCCAGGTGGGAAAAAAAAAAACCCCTTCGTTGTTGGAATACAGTGCTGGGTGACGCGGCCAAGTAGAAACACCTCCTCACTCTAAAGCAGTGGTTCCCAAAGTGGGTAGTATTGCTCCCTTAGGGGCAGTGGAAAGTTCCTAGGGAGCGTTGATGAAGAGTGGGGCGAGAATGGGGTAGCAATTCCTGTAAAAAAGTGGGGCGAGAATGGGGTAGCAATTCCTGTAAAAAAGTGGGGTGAGAATGGGGTAGCAATTCCTGTAAAAAAGTGGGGCGAGAATGGGGTAGCAATTCCTGTAAAAAAAGTGGGGCGAGAATGGGGTAGCAATTCCTGTAAAAAAGTGGGGTGAGAATGGGGTAGCAATTCCTGTAAAAAAGTGGGGCGAGAATGGGGTAGCAATTCCTGTAAAAAAGTGGGGTGAGAATGGGGTAGCAATTCCTGTAAAAAAGTGGGGCGAGAATGGGGTAGCAATTCCTGTAAAAAAGTGGGGCGAGAATGGGGTAGTGATTCAGGTAAAAACAACAAAACAATGAGTTCATTAGGTTAAGTTTTATTTGTGAAACACAATTGCTTTGAATTTGCTTCTGAAAGATGTCTATGTTTGTGATGGTTAGTTGGGCGCAAAGAATGTGGCCTGGGTCTCAAGGGGGCAGTAGCCCCAAAAAGTTTGGGAACCACTGCTCTAAAGTGAAAGTGTCTCCTACTAATGGTACTATCCTGTTATCTTACTATAATCCAACCATTTGGCCTGGGATACACCAACACATTATATATATCTACAAAGGTATGTATATGGAAGCATACTTACTTATGAGCAAGCAATTCCAGGATTTGCATTAAGAACTTGCCAAGTCCTTTTCGTCGTGCTTCAGGCATAATCTGGATTTCATAACTGAAAAAAAAAATGACATAAAATAAGCAATAAAAAAAAGGAAATCTTTATATATAAAAGTTGAGTTGTGTGTCTGTCTCCTACGATTTAGATTCCTAACTACTCCCACATTTTGCGGTGCAGTGTAACCAAAAGCGGGTATCTTATAGTCGTGATTCATATTGAGCCCTTCTGGGTATTAGCGCGCGTCTACGATGAGTCTATGATTTTAAAAATAATTTACCATCATTTTTTTCCATTTTAATGCATTTTTTCGCTAATTTATAAGGGAAGTAACTCTCTAAAAATGTCTTACGATGGGTCAACGATTTCAAAAAAAATTTACCATCATTTTTTTTCCATTTTTAATGCATCTTTTGCTATTTTTTGGCTACAACTCTCTAAAAATGCTTATATATTTATTTCCTTTACAAACCCGAGCAAAGCGGGGCGATACTGCTAGTAAATATATAAAAGTTACTATACATTTCGTTTTTGGAGTTCGTGTGTTGAAGCATATTCTGTTGTGTCTGGGGAGAGTCATTTTCTTTTTGTGCCTTATAATGTAACACACTCACCGGTAAAATTTCCACTTTTTCCCCTTATTTTTATTTTTCTAAAATTTTCGTTGCATCTTGCAACCTTTTCAATAGTTTTGACTCAAAAATTTTAGAACAATAAAAATAAGAAAAAAAGTGGAAATTTTACCGGTGAGTGTGTTACATAATAAGGCACAAAAAGAAAATGACTCTCCCCAGACACAACAAATAACTATACATTCATTCTAATGAAACTAGCAAAAGTTGAATAGTCTTGAATATTCAAAATCCCACTTTGAGTTGATTCTTTTTACATAGGAGCAGAGTCCCAGAAAGTTATAAAAACTGTTAATATGTATTGTGTGATATCCTCACCTTCCCCAAGTGTCATAATTAAGTGAAATGGCTCCAATCAGGAACTGGAACTGGACTAGTCTTACATCTCAAGCAACTTACCTATATTAATAGATCTATCTTTGTTTATTAAGACAGTTTGTACAGTTCTATATTTAAGAGATGAGGAATTATGTACATTATTTACAATATTTACCTTATTTACATTTGATGGATATTTATCCTCATCTTGTTTGTTGTTAACACAACGTTTCGGCTGATATACTCTCCAGCCTTCATCAGGTGTCTTGGGGAAATTTCGAACCTGGGTTCTCATTCCTAAAGTATTTTTCGATGATGTTGATGTTATTATTATTACTATTATTATTCAGGTCACTGCCTGGTATCGAACTTGGAATCTTGGGGTTAGTAGCCTGTGTGCTTAACCACTACACCATAAGCTTACGGGCATATGGCATAGTGGTTAAGAGCGAGGGCTACTAACCCCAAGATCCTGAGTTCGATACCAGGCAGTGACCTGAACAACAACAATGATGTCATTGTTGTAAAAAGTATCTTAGGAATGAGAACCCAGGTTTGAAATTTCCCCAAGACACCTGAAGAAGGCTGGAGAGTACATCAGCTGAAATGTTGTGTTAACAACAAACAAGATGAGGACAAATATCCATCAAATGTAAATAATGTAAGCCAGCCTGGGTAAAAGAAATAAGAAAATTGAATCATCTCCATGAACTTCACAAATTAAATATATGGTTGATTCTTTGACACAAGACTCATGGTTCACAGCCCTCAAGTTTCCCCCATTAAGTATTTTATAGACCAACTCTGCAGAAGATACAAGTTTGCAAAGTTTTTGTTAGGATAAGGTGTCCCTGTATTTTTTCTATAAATTGGTTCCTTTTGATGTATAAGACTCCATAGATCCATATAAAAAATAGGCGTAGGAGTGGCTGTGTGATGATAAGTAGCTTGCTCACCAACGCATGGTTCAGGGTTCAGTCCCACTGCGTGGCACTTTGGGCAAGTGTCTTTTACTAAAGCCTTGTGAGTGGATTTCGTAGACGGAAACTGAAAGAAGCCTGTCGTATGTGTGTGTGTGAGTATATGTTTGTCCCCCCAACATTGCTTGACAACCAATGCTGGTGTGTTTAGGTCTCCATAACTTAGCGGTTCAGCAAAAGAGACCGATAGAATAAGCACTAGGCTTTCAAAGAATAAGTCCTGGGGTCGATTTGCTCGACTAAAGGCGGTTCTCCAGCATGGCCACAGTCAAATGACACAAGCATTAGTCAGTGCATTTACAGTCATGTAAACACAAGCATTAGTCAGTGCATTCAGGGTAGCTGGTGGGGTGTGGTTTTGCGGCACAAGCAGAAACATCAACTTATCACCAACAAATGTAATCACAGACCAATCTGTGATAAGCGTAACATGGTTCACAACTGAACATAGTGTGTTATTCGCGATCAGTGATGAATGAATCAGTGATAAATAAGGCTACATTTAATCATGCAGATGTAAAATAAGACAAGTCACACTCCGGAAATATATGTTTATTACACACATGTGAGTGGGAACACTGAGATATTTTTGGTATCTAAAGATATGTCAGATACTGCGAGCGCTGCTTCTGATTGGTCAATCCATGGTGATGACCCGAGGTCACGGTGACAGCACTACTTTTGTCATTCATAAGTTACAACTAAACGTGAAGAATTTAGTTATTGGGTTAATAAAATATGGTCGTTTATTCGTGTGTAATAAATAAAATACCAAACTCATTCCCTATGGATACCGTATTTATTACAACTTGTGGCTTGTAATCATATCTAACTCGCTTTCGCTCGTTAGATACGTTTACAAGCCACTTGTTGTAATAAACACGGTATCCATAGGGAACTCGTTTGGTATTCTCTATATATACTACAGCCCAGGGGTTGGCGAACATTTTTTAACCCATTACCCCAAAATATTCTTTTATTTGTATCAGTCATTTGACTGTGGCCATGCTGGAGTACCGCCTTTAGTCGAGCAAATCGACCCCAGGACTTATTCTTTGTAAGCCCAGTACTTATTCTATCAGTCTCTTTTGCCAAACCACTAAGTTACGGGGACATAAACACACCAGCATTGGTTGTCAAGCTATGTTGTGGGGGAACAAACAGACACACGCACACACACACATATATATATACATACGACGGGCTTCTTTCAGTTTCCGTCTACCAAATCTACTCACAAGGCTTTGGTCGGCCTGAGGCTATAGTAGAAGATACTTGGCCAAGGTGTCACGCAGTAGGACTGAACCTGGAACCATGTGGTTGGTAAGCAAGCTATTTATTTACACCAATGTTACCCCACTGATTTGAAAGGAAGAAACATGGATTCTTTGAATTCAAAAGGTTTATTGGATCTATTCATAAGAATCTCTTTACACATCCATTACACTGGACAGATGCAGGGTTGTCAGAAGAAAAATTTCTGTCGTAACAAGGAGCACGTTTTTTATGTCGTTTTACTTATGTCTAATGAGTCCTGATTACCCCCAAGAATTTTCATTTTCAGCCCACTTGGATTGCTTAGAATCACCAAAGCTCTGCGAGTGGATTTGGTAGATGGAAACTGAAAGAAGCCTGTCACTTGGGGTAATTTAACACTATTTGCCGACCCGCTATAGCCTTAGGCTCACCAAAGCTCTGCGAATGGATTTGGTAGATGGAAACTGAAAGAAGCCTGTTGTATAAATGTGTGTGTATGTTTGTGCACATGCAGGCCTTGCATCTGTGTATGTTCCTCGTCACCATTTGACAACCAGTGTTGTGTTTACGTCCCCGAGACTTAGCGGTTCGGCAAGAGAAACTGACAGAAAAACTACTGGGCTTAAAACACGAAAGTACTAGGGTCAGTTCATTTAGCTAAAAATTCTTCAAGGCGATGCCCCAGCATGGTCGCAGTCTAATGATTGAAACAAGTAAAAGATAAAGATACTAGCGAACTGAACATAACGGTCACACAAACTTACCAATAAAGCACTTCATCATCACATTCTAAATCGAACCTAAAATGGACACAGGCGACTGGCTTCTTACTGTCCAAATCTCTTGCTATCAAATACCACGCTTTGTCTTCTGTCATTTCAGTTTTCTTCTCACGGTCACTCCATCCCCAATCACTGGCTTCATACCTAAGGTAAGTGGAAAAAAAAAAAAAAAATATAAAAACGAACCAATAATTAATTTTTGGAAAATGTTAAATATGCACAAGTGATCGATGCCAGGGTTGCCTGACTGGCTCCCGTGCCAGTAGCACATGAAAAGCACTATCTGAATATGATCGGTGCCAGGACCGCCTGACTGGCTCTTGTGCAGGTGGCACATAAAAAGCACGATCCGAACGTGGTCGACGCCAGTGCCCCCTGTTTGGTTCCTGTGCTAGTGGTACGTAAAAAGCACCATTCGAACGTGGCTGTGCCAGTGCACCCAGACTGGCTTCCTTGCAAGTGGCACGTAAAAAGCTCTATCTGAACATGATCGATGCCAGGGCCACCTGACTGGCTCCTGTGCAGGTGGCACGTAAAAAGCACCATCCAAATGTGGCCAATGCCAGTGTTTCCTGACTGGTTCCCGTGCTAGTGGAACATAAAAAGCTCTATTTGAACATGATCGATGCCAAGCCTGCCTCCTGTGCTAGTGGTTGGCATTAGGAAGGGCATCCAGCAGTAGAAACATTACCAGATCAGACTTAAGCCTGATGCAGCTGCTGGCTCTCCAGATCTCATTCAAACCATCCAACCCATTCCAGCATGGTCAACGGATGTTAAATGATGATGATGACGATGAGGTCAAAGGCTCAGTTCCACTATGTGGTTCCTTGGGTAATAATCATCTACTACTATGGACTGGGGAAGACCAAAGCCTTGCAAGTCAATTTGGTGGATACAAACTGTACAAAGTCCACCGTGTATGTGTCTGTGCACGTATCATCATCATTTAACGCCTGTTTTTGATGCTGGCATAGGTTGGACAGTTTAACAGGAGCTAGGAAACCACAGGGCTGCAGCAAGTCCCAGTCATCTGATGGGCATGGTTTCTACAGCTGGATGCTCTTCCTAACATCAACCATTTTACAGTGTGTACTGGTGCTTTTACGTGGTTCAGGCACAGGTGCTGTTTATGTAGCACTGGCACAAGTGCCTTTTACCTGGCACATGTATGCTAGCGAATGTTTACAGTTTGCATTTCACATGAAAATCAACCTCGTTACAGGTGGGGAGAATTCACAAAAAAACAAAAGATGAAGACAACAAATAGATGTATTAGTATAACGCTCAGGAAGTGAAAAGTCTTTAATGTTTTGAGCCTACGCTCTTCACAGAAAGGAACACAGAAAAAACAAGGAGAGAAAATAAAGAATGTGTAGTGGCTACAAATCTATCATGGCGAAGGCCAGACAGAAGAGCCAGGGAGAAGGGGCGATAACAAAGTGGTAGTGATCCCAAAACGAAGGTGCGTGTGCATGTGTATAAGAGAGTTTGTATGTGCACGTGGAAGAGGGCTGGTGATCTTGACGTGTGCGTGTGTTTATGTGTAGGTGTGAAAATGTGGGTCTGGAAAGTGGTCAGTGCTGATGTGTGCGTGGGGTGTGTTGTGATGTGATATGTTGTGTGGTATGGCGGTGCAAGGTGTAGTGGTGTGTTGTGATGGTGTTGGGGGTGGGGGAGGCAGGAGCTGGTGTTGTTGACATTTCCTTATCAACAAAAACAATACTATAAAGGTGAACATATCAAAGTGTTTGCTTTTAATGGATGCAAATGATTTAGCTCTCATATAATCTCAAATAAAATACATTGAAAAACAAGTAAAATTTGAGAAAATATTTAAAGCTATTTTTTTTTATTTATTAGGTCCAAGAGGAAGAGCAGCACCCATGATCCCCAAGGGCACCCAAAAACAAGAGAGATTGAGGTGGCTTTGAGTACTGACACGGTGATGGCTACAGGAATGAAATGTGCAGGATGGAATTCTGGAGATGATGTGTGGGGAGGAAGGACTGGGCAGAGTGGTTAGTGCTGGGTTTGATTGGATACAGTATGGATAATTAGATAAATATTATATTATAATTAGGAGGAAAGAAAATGAGAAAACAGTCAATTGGGGGCTCCTGTGTAGAAGTGGTACAAGACCAGTTTGCTCCAAAGAGCAAAGGCCATGTAAGTTGTGATACAATAGGCAGAGAGGAGGAAGCACGGTGGTAGAGAGCTTGGAGTATATCCATCAACAAATTCATGTCAATAGGCTGAGTGATATTTCTTGTAATAACTGGAAGACAAGGTTACCTGCTGAACTGGTTATTGTGCTTAAGGCCAATAAATAGTTATGAGAGAGAAAAATTCTTTAACCTTTTTTGTTACTGTGTTTCTGATAAAAAGAATACAATGGTTGACTCAATGAAGAATTTAATAAAATAACTTTGTCCTTATTAACCCTTAGCATATATATTTCTTTACTACCCACAAGGGGCTAAACAAGGACAAAGAGATTAAGTCAATTACATCGACCCCAGTGTGAAACTGGTACTTAATTTATCAACCCCAAAAGGATGAAAGGCAAAGTTGACCTCGGCGGAATTTGAACTCACAACATAAAGACAGGCGAAAAACTGCTAAGCATTTCGCCTGGCATGCTAACGTTTCTGCCAGCTCGCCGCCTTAGCATATAAACTAGCCACATGTGGCCAAAAGGTTCTGCCTGTTTTATGTTCAAAATGGCTGGATCTGGCCTCTCACACATACCCTACAAAATCATTCTAAAATTAAAAACAAATACATCGTTAAAATCTCCAAGCTTTGATATAATAAATGAATGATTAATTCAAGACAATGTGAATAGATGAGTATTGCATCTGACAAGGTAATCTGAATGCTAAAGGGTCAAGCTAGTCCAGCATGCTAACGATTCTGCCAGCTCACCACCTTAGAAACAGCTATATTAATGAAAGAAGGCAGCGAGCTGGCAGAAATGTCAGCACGCCAGGCGAAATGCGTAGCCGTATTTCGTCTACCGTTACGTTCTGAGTTCAAATACCGCCGAGGTCGACTTTGCCTTTCATCCTTTCGGGGTCAATATATAAAGTACCAGTTTCGCACTGGGGTCTATGTAATCGACTTAATCCCTTTGTCTGTCCTTGTTTGTCCCCTCTATGTTTAGCCCCCTGTGGGTAGTAAAGAAATAGGTATTTCGTCTGCCGTTACGTTCTGAGTTCAAATACCGCCGAGGTCGACTTTGCCTTTCATCCTTTCGGGGTCGATAAATAAAGTACCAGTTTCGCACTGGGGTCTATGTAATCGACTTAATCCCTTTGTCTGTCCTTGTTTGTCCCCTCTATGTTTAGCCCCTTGTGGGTAGTAAAGAAATATATATTAATGAAAGAAACGTAAGTTATGAAATGAAAAATTTGAATTTGAATGAGAGTTTGACACTTTTCCAAATAGAGAAATATTATGGTAAAAAAAAATTCTTACAATGACTGCATATTAGATTTCGTCAACTGGAAGGCCCAGTTAATGGTTTCCTTATCAAGTTCAGACACCTTGGAACATTCGATTTTAATGTCTAATCTGTAAAGAGAAAAAAGAAAAAAAATCTGTGATGGACTCTTTTACTTGTTTCAGTCATTTGACTGCAGCCATGCTGGAGCACCGCCTTTAGTCGAGCAAATCGACCCCGGGACTTATTCTTCGTAAACCTAGTACTTATTCTATCGGTCTCTTTTGCCGAACCGCTAAGTAACGGGGACGTAAACACACAAGCATCGGTTGTCAAGCAATGCTAGGGAGACAAACACAAACACATATATATACACATATACGACAGGCTTCTTTCAGTTTCCGTCTACCAAATCCACTCACAAGGCACTGGTTGGCCCAGGGCTATAGCAGAAGACACTTTCCCATGATGTCACACAGTGGGACTGAACCCGGAACCATGCAGTTGGTTAGCAAGCTACTTACCACACAGCCACTCCTGCGATTGTTTAAAATTGTTATTTTTGTTTATTAATTTTTCTCAAGCCCAAGGATTCATAAAACCAGTCAACCAGTTTCCATGGTGATGTATAAGTGACTCTGAGATCACAACACTACTCCTGAACTGGAAGCCAGTCTGTTGCAGGGTACAAGGTAAGCAATATTGAGCAGAGAGGAGAAGTCAGATACATCAACCCCAGTACTTGACTGGTACTTTATTTTATCGACCCCAAAGGTATGAAAGGAAAAAGCTACCTTCAGTGGGATTTGAACTCAGAACATAAAAACTGAAGAAATGTAGCTAAACATTTTGTTGGGAGAAGTTAACAATTCTGCCAGCTTACCACCTTTAATATTATAATTTAAGGCGGCGAGCTGGCAGAACCGTTAGCATGCCGGGCGAAATGCATAGCCGTATTTCGTCTGCCGCTACGTTCTGAGTTCAAATTCCGCCAAGGTCGACTTTGCCCTTCATCCTTTCGGGGTCGATAAATTAAGTACCAGTTACGCAGTGGAGTCGATATAATAGACTTTATCCGTTTATCTGTCCTTGTTTGTCCCCTCTATGTTTAGCCCCTTGTGGGTAATAAAGAAAAAAATAATATAATAATTACATTAAGTTTTGTATTAAATAAACATGACAATGACCACAAAACTTAATTAGAATGTCTCTGTTTCTACTGGTGCTTTGAGATTCTGGTAGTTGTGACATGATACTCCTGATACTGTAGAAAACAATTGTCTAGGTGTTCTCAAATTATATTGGGTTGTCCAGAAAGTTCGTGCCGATTTATAGTAGCTTAACCGTTCGACTTATTTTAGAACATGGTTGAGTCCATAAAATAGGATTTGACTACACCTCCATTTAGAGCACAGTTTAAACTATCTCTTCGTGGAAGAAGGTTTATGTTCCTATATAACCGGTATTAATTCTGTAACCCTTTAAAATGGAAGATAAGAAAGTTTATATTGGGAACCAGACAAAAATTGCTGCAGCTCGGCTGGGAGGTGTTACCCCACCCTCCATGTTCACCAGATATTGCTCCTTTGGATTTCCACTTATTCAGATCTCTGCAGATTAGTCTTAATGGTAAAAATTTCAATTCCTTGGATGACGTAAAAAGATACCTTAATAAATTCTTTGCCATGAAACCACCTCAGTTCTGGGAGGAAGGTATTTTCAAGTTAAAAGAAAGATGGAGATGCATTGTGCAACAAAATGGTTCATATTTGGTTGATTAAAAATGTAATGGCAAGTATTTATTGACCTTTTTTTTTCCTTTAAAAATCGGCACAAACTTTACGGACAACCCAATAGAATCCTGTATCAGCACTCTTAAAGCTACCAAGTCATTTTCTAGCAGGTACATTTCTATGGTTACTTCCTTCACAGAAAACTGGTGCAAATAGCTCGCATCAGAATATCACCAATAGAGAAATATGAACAAAGGATTCTTCAGCCGACATCATCATCATTTAAACCTTTTGATACCATATTTCTGTTGACATATACTGCCTTCTTTTTCAATCAATTTTTAAAATGAAGAATTTAGAAAAATAGCTTTCTCGTTATTAAGCTGCTGGAATAAATTAGAATAAAATTTTGATGGAAGATTATAATTTAGACCATATTAAAACAGCAAGTTTATGTCATAGAACCTATAGCAGTCTCAGACAGGTTAACGTCAGTTTTTCAGGCCAGCATGGACGAGTTAAGTCCCCTTTAGCGACGAGTAAGTTTTTGTTAAGACATTTGTTTTTTTACATCGAGGAAAAATGTGTTTTGTTGATATACAAGCAACATACACACGAACATGTATGCAATAGCTATACGTACGTACGTGTGTGTGTGTGTTTCCCATATATATATATATAGATATATATATGAACCAATTTCAATGGATTTCGCCCAAATTTGATGTTGATGTTACTTAGTTTGGTTTGAAATAAAGAACTTGATTAGCTTAATAATTCTAACATAATCCCGGGCAAAGTCGTTTTGTACTACTTGTAAACTTATAAATCTAAATTTAAACCTACCCATTTCTTTCAAACTTTTTGAATGGCATCAACATAGACAAAGGGTCTTCCAGCTGCAATATTAGAGATGAACAAAAAAGAAAAATTAGAAAAGTTTTAATTTTAAAACATGACCTCAGATCAAATTTCTTGCTAAACATCACCATTTCATATCCACTTTTCCATGCATGCATGCATCATCATCATTGTTTAACCTTCTGCCCCTTCTGTTCCTGGAAGCTGTTTTTTATATTTTCTGTGGATTGTTTGAAGCTCACCTTCTTCCTACATCTCGATCCTTGGATCTTACATTTATATATATATACCATGCTAGCATGAATTGGACGATTTGACTGACGTCTGGCGAACCAGATGGCTGCTCCAGGCTCCAATCTGATCTTGCAGAGTTTCTACAGCTTGATGCCCTTCCTAATGCCAACCACTCCGAGAGTGTAGTGGGTGCTTTTACATGCCACTGGCACGAGGGCCAGTCAGGTGGTACTGGCAACAGCCACGCTTGAATGATGTTTTTTATGTGCTACCTGCACAGGAGCCAGTCCAGCAGCACTGGCAACGACCTCGCTTGACTGTCTTTTTCACGTGCTAATAAGGCAACGCTGGTAATGATCATGCTCGAATGGTGCATTTTACGTGCCACCGGCACAAAAACTAGTTAGCCACTCTGGCAATGATCACGCTCGGATGGTGCTCTTAGCGCTCCACCAGCACGGATGCCAGTCATCGAATTTGATTTGGATTTCACTTGCCTCAACAGGTCTGGATCAGATAATTAATTTAGGCAGATTTTTCACAGCCAGATGTCCATCCTGGTGTTAATCTTCACCTGTTTCCAAGCAAGGTAATATTTTCCCATGGCTAGATATGTTTTTCACAGAACACTGGAAATGAGCAACTTTGCTTGTATGGTGGTGATACTCATTTACGAGTATCACAAGAGTACATACAAACACATGCACAATGGACTTCTTTCAGTTTCCATCTATCATATTCACCCGCAAGGCTTTAGTTGGCCTGGTGCTACTGAAGCAGGCACTCAACCAAGTTGCAACACAGTAGAATTGAAACCAAGAACAAATGGCCAGGAAGCAAGTGTATTAATCACAGAGCCATACATTTTATTCTAACAGACACAGTAAAAGAATAACTTAATTCTGAAAATTGCTAATGCAACAAATTTGATAGTGGGGGCGCAATGGCCCAGTGGTTAGGGCAGAGGAATCGGAGTCGGAGGATCGCGGTTTCAATTCCCAGACCAGGCATTGTGTGTGTTTATTGAGCGAAAAGACCTACAAGCTCCACGAGGCTCCAGCAAGGGGTGGTGGTGACCCCTGATGTACTCTTTCACCACAACTTTCTCTCATTCTCTCTTCCTATTTCTTGAGTAACGCTGCGATGGACTGGCATCCCGTCCAGCTGGGGGGAACACATACACCACAGAAACCAGGCCCACGAGCCTGGCTAGGCTTGAAAAGGGCGACGTTTATCGTTTTATATATATATATATTTGGATTTTATCTATTCCATTCCTTAACTCTTATATTTTCATTCACATACCTGGAAAATGGCTGCTACCGTATAATATAAAATAATTTCTTTCAGATTATTATATTTTGATAAGGGACAAATCCACAACCTTCTGCCCCTTCTGTTCCTGGAAGCTATTTTTTATATTTTCTGTGGATTGTTTGAAGCTCACCTTCTTCCTACATCTCGATCCTTGGGTCTTACATTTATATATATATCTGCGTCACCACAGAAACCGGGCCCATGAGTCAGGCTAGGCTTGAAAAGGGTGCAAAGAAAGAACAAATTTAATAACATACCTTATTAGCAGCTTCAACTTTTGCAATTGATGCTTTTAAACGAGAAATTTCCTAAAAAACAAAAAAAAAAAAAACAAGTCAATTCCTAAGTTTACAAGCCAAAACCTTGCTGTCTTATTTTCACCACTATCATCATCATCATCAGTTTCATGACCAGACTTGTATGTATTACTGCAGTTGTTATACATTCATGTGATTTCAATTGTGTGTGATTTGAACACACAAACATAGAATAATATAAACCGTCTGTCTCTCTTTCTTGTGTACTTTTTTTTATTTATTTATTCCTGTTTCCTCCTTTCTTTCACTATCTCTTTCTGCACATGGGTTATTACCTCCCTTGACTTAAAGAGTATAATATAATATTTTGTTCTACGAAAGGCACAAGGCCTGAAATTTGTGGGGAGGGGCTAGTCGATTACATCGACCCCAGTGCGTAACTGGTACTTATTTAATCGACCCCGAAAAGATGAAAGGCAAAGTCGACCTCGGTGGAATTTGAACTCAGAACGTAATGGCAGACGAAATACTGCTAAGCATTTCGCCTGGTGTGCTAATGATTCTGCCATTTCACTGCCTTAGAGTATAATAATGAATCTGCAAAGGGAATGGATGCTTTATGCAATAAACATATATAAAAAACTATTCCAGTGAACCCAAGTTCAGAATCTCTTAGTTGTAGAAAGTTATATTTTATCTCAAGAGAATTCTAGAATGTGGCCTCCTATCTAAAACTAAACAGTGGATTTCCGATGAAAATAGAGATATAAACGTTTTGGGATTTGGTTTGCAAGATTCTTTATATGAGTTCGTGTGTTGAAGCATATTTTGCTGGGTCTGGGGTGAGTCATTTTCTTTTTGTGCCTTATAATGTAACACACTCACTGGTAAAATTTCCACTTTTTTCTTATTTTTATTTTCCCTGCAACCTTTTCAATAGTCTTGAGTCAAGACTATTGAAAAGGTTGCAAGACGCAACGAAAATTTTAGGAAAATAAAAATAAGAAATAAGTGGAAATTTTACCAGTGAGTGTGTTAAATTATAAGCCACAAAAAGAAAATGACTCTCCCCAGACACAACAGAGATATAAACAAAAACACAAAAAATTAGGCGGGGGCAGTTAAATTTGTGAATTTCAATAGCATATGAAGAAACAAATAAATGCTTAATCAACAAAACAGGTGGTTCCATACCTGTTGTTTCTTCTGTCTTTTTTCTTTTGATTTAGCAGTTCTTCTCTGAAACAAGACAAAAAAGAAAAGAAAAAAATCAACCTGTGTTTAGGATATACTTGGAATACAGCAATCAATAGCTGTGCGGTAAGAAGCTTGCTTCCCAACCACGTGGCTCCAGGTTCAGTCCTGAGATTCAGCATGAAAAATTACATCAATACACCAAATTTGAAAATTTGCACTTGGCCGCTATTTGCTTGTACTGGTCGCGTTGAGAACTCGGATGTTCTTGGACCCCGCACTACCAATTTCCTTCATAAAATTGGGATGACAGCGGCTCGTCTGAGAAATGAGCTCCACAAGGTAGGGGAGCCGTTGCAGGTAAAGACACTGGCCATTTCCGAGGCAGTGCCTTTGCTATTTATGTCCATGACGTGCGGCAGAACACGTTATTGGGACTCGGGTGCACAGCCTGTTACTCCCTACCCCAATATCTTTCGTTGTTTAACCTTCATCCTTTTTTATTTTTATTTTTGTTTCCTTACTCCTTTACTTATTTCAGTCATTTGACTGTGGCCATGCTGGAGCACCGCCCTTAATCGAGCAATTCGACACCCGGGACTTATTCTTTTGTAAGCCCAGTACTTATTCTATCGGTCTCTTTTGCCGAACCGCTAAGTAACGGGGACATAAACACACCAGCATCGGTTGTCAAGCAATGCTAGGGGACAAACACACACACGTATATATATATATATATATATATACAATGGGCTTCTTTCAGTTTCCGTCTACCAAATCCACTCACAAGGCATTGGTCGACCCGAGGCTATTGTAGAAGACACTTGCCCAAGGTGTCACGCAGTGGGACTGAACCCGGAACCATGTGGTTGGTAAACAAGCTACTTACCACACAGCCACTCCTGCGCCTTGATTTCATATTTTTTCTAAAATGAGAACATCCAACAAAACTAAAAAGAAGAAAAAAACCTCGTGACTCCATACACTCTACGTCGTAGACTCTACGACAATAAAGCATGTTTCCTTCCTTCTTGAGCCATGCCTGGCTCACAGGGCCGGTTTCCCGGTTTCCTTGGCGTATAGGTTTCCCACCTGGAAGGGAGGGATGCCGGTCCGTCGCAGGTGAGCTGCAAGATGCAGGATGAAAGAGTGAGAGAAAGTTGTGGCGAAAGAGTCAGCAGAAGTTCGGCATTATCTTCTGCCGGAGCCGGGTGGATCTAAAAGGTGTTCCGCTCATAGACTCACACATCGCCCGGTCTGAGATTCGAACCCGCGATCCTTCGACTGCAAGTCCGCTGCTCTAACCACTAGGCCATGTGCCTCCACAATAAATAAAACACATGTGGACAACCCGGTTTAATGTTCGACGTCTCAGATAACCTATTTAGATAACGCAAGATGAACAGCTCCGTATTGCAACGAGGGATATAGCGTGGATGGTTGGCTTACTTGAGCTTGAAGAGTTACGGTCAAAATCTGTCGCGGACGAAGCCTACGGAAGATTGACAACATATCTCAATGAAAAATTGCTCCAATCACTTGAACAACTGAGTGGCACAGCCTCCCCGTCTGAAGTATTCTTCCCGAAATGTTGATATTCTCTAATTTTCGTTGGGGAATTTTCTGTACTTTTTGCCAAAGTGCCAACGTCAATCATCACTAGTTTCCTTGGTTTCAACTGATTCACGTCATAATGAATGGTCCAAGCTAATTTTTCGCGACAGCGAAAACATTCCAAAATCACTGTCCAACCTAAGTTTGGTACTATTTAAGGGTACTACTTGAGAACAGTGGTCCCGGTGCGCGCACTCGCGTAGTCGCGCATCCGCACTAGCTAGTCGTGACTAGTCGATCCTACAACGACTGCCTAGCAAAGTAAATAAAACACAAAGGATCGACTAGTCATGACTAGCTAGTGCGGATGCGCGACTACGCGAGTGCGCGCACCGGGGCCACTGTTCTCAAGTAGTACCCTATTTAAGAAGAGTAACTAAAGGGTCTGACCCAGGCATATTCGTTTAGAACAAGTTGTTGTACTCCTATTGCACTTATTTTTTTGTTCTTATGCCCGGGTCAGACCCTTTAGTTTGACCGTAAATAGTACCCCTAAGGGTAAATAGTACCTTAAATAGTACCCCTAAGTTTACCTGTGCTTTTGACGATATTATTCCGGCTGTATAAATATTTGAAGTGGCAGAAAAACCACCAAGAACAGTGCAGAGGCTGCTGAAAAAAAGGATCTAGATGGCTGCAGCCGAAAGTAGTGATCGGTAGGGGTCAGCAGAAGGCCGTTTGGACCCGAACCAAGGCTTGTTGTAAGACCCGAAACAAACCACCGAGTCCGAGGTACATTGACAATGAAACTACGTATCGCATCTGCAGATCAGATATTTGTGGAACCATTTGAGGGAATCTGTACAAACCCCAAGAATAATGGACATTGAAGAATCGTAATCAATCGGCGAAAGAAACGCGAACAATCACAACATTTCTGCATTTGGTATATTTTGCAGAGAAATACATTTATAGAGCCAATATTAAAAAAAATTTTTTAATGTCCCAAAATTTCTTATATTATTGTCAACATTAGCGCGGGAAAGTTACATTTCGAAACATTAGCGACAGAATTTAAGCATGTAATATGTAATAGTATTTGCATAATGTATTGGAGATCTTTTTTATCAATGAAATAACACACTATAAGGGGAAAACTTTTTTTTCTAACAATGAAATAAATACGATGTAAATTTTTCTTATAACACTATGAATCAATACCATTTGTACCATCGAGTGATGAAACAAACTAACTATCAGCTACATATATTGTAAAATAAAGGATAATAAAACGGAATATTGAAAATTGATGTCCAAATTTTAGATGAATCCCTAGAATTAATACAATAAAGACTACAAGGCTAATACTCACCCCCATGATCGCAAATAATGGCCAACACCGTTTCCCGCCTTTTTCCTTTATTGTTTATCTCTTCTATGAAGTTACCTCCCTTAAACAGCTGACTTGATCTTTCCTTCAGCTGTTGAATTAGGGTTTAAATTAGTGAATGTCAGTAGAGCTTTGGTACTGATAAGTAGGAAGTAAAAGCGTTTTTCGATTACTTATTAGTATAATACTTGGACCTTTTCGGTTTGAACGGCAGTTTTTTAAATATAATTTCCACGTAACTAAAGACTTTTAAACTTCGTATACTGGTAGAATGTGTTTATAAAATATTTTTTTCTCTTGGCTTTATTGAGAGAATTCTATAGTTTGTAAGATATTTGTTGTTTTTTTTCTTCAATTTCTGCAATTCCAACCAATCAATGACGTCTATTGAGTTGAAAACATTCTGTGCCTTTTTCTATCAGTGTCATATGAAATTGTCACCCATAATTATGACCTAGTATCGATCTATTGCATTTCAATCTGTTTTAGAGTTAGGGTGGGGAGAAGGGTATCTTTTTTTCTTCACAAATGTAAATAAACCCAATCTGTTTCTTAAACGAGGGACATATTCATACGGCACAATGTTTTTTACCTCAGTAGACGTCAGTGATTGGTTGAAATTGCAGAAATTGAAGAAAAACAACAACAAATATCTTACAAACATATAATTTTCTCAATAAAGCCAAGAGAAAAAGATGTTTTATAAATACATTCTACCAGTATACGAAGTTGAAATTTTTTTAGTTATGTAGAAATTATGTTAAAAACTGCCGTTCAAACCGAAAAGATCCAAAAATTATCAACCCATTGAATACTGCCTTATTCTGATCTGCCTTGTGCATTGTACCAATGTTCAGATATAGTCATTTGCTTTTCCTAACTTGCGTTGTCACCCACATCTCCCAAACTACTGTCCCACGTTTTTCACAACCTTGAGAATTTCTGAATTCTTTTTCTTTAGATTTGCATTATTCTGAAACTGCATATATACCTGTAACTTTCTAGATATTTACAATTGATAATCTTTAATATAAATTGGACATGGGCGATCGTTGTATTCTTTCTTGTCTTGAGGTTCACAACCAAACGGCTGGGTGGATTCGCGTGAAAAAATGGCACACATGTGCAGACGGGTGCATAGATTGGAATGCAGTTTGTAATTTTTCCTAACATCCCATACTTACCAAGAAAATCGATTAAAACGTTTTCTATTGGAATTTCCCTCTTTCTTCTGCCATTAAAGCAACCAGTTGCTTAGAAGCTGTTTTCAGACGGGGTGGGGTCAGGAAATTTTCAAATAGTTGGAGGTTCCAATTGAAACAGGGAACCCGAAATGATAAAGTTGACAAACGCTGTTATAGATTATGCCTAATCGAAAACGATCACAGCCACATCATCCAAACAGACCGGGTGAAACCGGGCCTAGCTGCTAGTGAAATATATAATAATGGAATCTTTATTATGATCAGGACGATCTTATACAGAATGGGACAACAAAAGACAAAAATGTTATACGAGTTCGTATGGTATCATTTAAAAATTTACTAAAATATATTTTATCAATAGATAGATCGAGAGATATCATCCGCTCAGTCGAAGTCGACTCTCGGTTACTCGTTGGACCAGTGTCCTCCAGTCAGTTCTATCCTGGGCCGCTTCCTTCAGATTGGCCATGTCCATTCCGGTATCACTCCTGATGGTGTCAAGCCAACGGGTTCTTGGTCGGCCTCTTCCTCTCTTGCCGCTGACCATTCCGAGCATGGTGTCCTTCTCCAGGGACTCTCACCGCATAATATGACCGAAATATGCCAATCTACGCTTGGTGATCCCACTTCTAGCGACATTTTGGGGCTTATCTGCTTATATTTTATATACAATTAATTTAACCTTAGACTAGAACTTTTTTTAAACACATAAGAAAACAAAGCATTAAAAAAAACGAAAAAGAAAACCCGAATAGATAGTTTATATATAATAATTCCAATTAAACTTAATCACAACCTTTATATACTTATCTTAATTCTCCTGAACGTCAGATTATTAATTAAGTGGTAACTATTTTCGTTGAACACCGCTTGATTTTCATACGTAAACAAGATAAAAATGAAGAATGAGAAACATGTTTTATGGTTTATCTTAATTTGCGGTTGGCTTTTATGTTCATTAAAGGCCTCCAAAAGCAAAAAGAAAGAAATTATGGTTAGTACTTTACTCGGTAATTTTCAACGAAATCAAGTATATCTATTTCAGTGTTAAACATATTTCAATCATTCGCTGTTGTTTCATTCATCGCGTTTTTGGGAGATGGCGCACGATAGCAGACGGCAAGAAACGACGCTTTTCACTATTTATTTCGTTCAGTGCTTCTCACTTATGAATTACAATTTTCTTAGTTTTAATATATGTGTTCTTTCACGCTATTTTCTTTAAAACAATATTTCAGAATCCTACTAAATCGCGATAAATAAACTGTGTTCCTTCTTCCCTGATCAAACACGGACGTTAAAACCAAAGAAACCTGTCCAATGTTTTCGAAATTTGTTTTTAACTAAAATCATAAAACGAACAGTTCCTTCTGTTTTATTTCTTATTTTATACTACAAAACATTTACTCTGATTACCCATTATTTTTATTGTTTGTGTGTGTGTTTATTTTTTTACTATTTTAGTATAGTCAACCGGTATTTGGGGAAGAGAAATATTTACCTAGAATATCCCTAAATTTATTTATTTATCTTCTGTTGTGTCTGGGGAGAGTCATTTTCTTTCTGTGCCTTATAATATAACACACTCATCGGTAAGTGTGTTAAATTATGAGGCCCAAAAAGAGAATGGCTCTCCCCAGACACAACAGAATATGCTTCAACACACGAACTCATATAAAGAATCTTGCAAACCAAATCCCAAAACGAAATATTTATTTATCTATTATATTTGTTCCCACACTGATTTAGATAATTTTTATACATAATTAATATTTCATATTCGAAAATTTTATACATCTTCAATTAGTTCCATTGCAGTTTAACTCCATTCTGACAAATTTACTGTTTCATGTTCCTAAAGAAAACTTGTAGTTCTTTTCTTTATAGAAGACAACCGATTTCGGAGGAAAGTATTTGTAAATTGTAAACAAGAACTATATGAAGTTAGTTGTCTTTTCACCATGGGAATCGTATCAACAGTTTTAATCTTCGCAGGTTCTTCTCATATTGAGAATGAAAAATAAATCAGCTCCTTTCAACAACATAGGCTAAGATATACATCGAGTGAAATGTTGATAGGAAATTATTGCAAACTCTGGTTTTTACAGTGGAAGCTAAAATTCTTCCATAGGTTTGCATGTTTATTATTGACTACAAAACTGTCCAAATTAATAAAGCACACTGTCTTTCCCGTGTGTGCATGAGACTAATTTTGTTTTTTCTAATTGACATATGGAGTTCATACCCAGCTTTGTATCCCTGATATATATTGGGGTTTTTATTTGATTTCTCATCGAGAGAATGACGCAGAGTCCATTTTGCTGTTGGTTTCGTCTAGTTCTTCCTGAAAGAATTGATTCAAATGCCTCTGCGATCGTACGTTTGAAAAATCAAACCGGAACAAACGTCTCTCAGACAATTGTGTTAAAATTGTATTAAAAATATCTCATATCGGTGGTACTTGTTTGAAAAGGTAGGGACGATAGAATTGAAGGCCTCAATGATTGAAGAGAGGTTTTTTAAAGAAAGGTTTATGATTGCTTTGTAGTTTTGGCTTGAGGTTTCTTGAATGACATTTTTCCCATTTAATTACATTCCTATTATGTATCTTTTTCCATTGTTACATCTAGGCCCAATGCAGTGTTCATTCATTTTTCATTTCTTAGTCCAATCCATGCCAGCTTTGAAAACAGACATTAAATGAAGATGATTCCAAAGAATTATAAATACCTAGATTAAAATAAATAATGCTTTGTTCTAGTTGTTACAAGTCGTTTGGGGAGTTATACCTGTCTTGCAAGTGGACTTCATCTGAAACTGTGTCGGAACTGAAGCACTTACATCATGAAAGAGCCATTTAATAACACACTAAGCAATTTTTTTTTACTATTTTAGTATGGTCAACCGGTATTTGGGGAAGAGAAATATTTACCTAGAATATCCCTAAATTTATTTATCTTCTGTTGTGTCTGGGGAGGGTCAGTTTCTTTTTGTGTCTTATAATATAACACACTCACCTGTAAGTGTGTTATATTATAAGGCCCAAAAAGAAAATGACTCTCCCCAGACACAACAGAATATGCTTCAACACACGAACTCATATAAAGAATCTCATATAAATAATGCTGTGTTCTAGTTGTTACAAGTCATTTGGGGGTTTGGGGAGTTATACCTGTCTTGCAAGTGACTTCATCTGAAAAAATCTGTTGGAACTGAAGCACTTACATCATGAAAGAGCCATTTAATAACACACTAAGCTGTTAAATTTAGTTCCTGAAGTGTTAAAATTTTCATTGCACAGCTCTGATATATTTCCATGAAGTTGCTGTTATAAGTTGTAAGACAAATTTGTGAAGGCAATGGTTTTTTTTTATTTTAGTATAATAAAAAATGGTTTTAGTTATTACAGGACCATAGTTAAGTTTTCACTCTAAGCAGTTTTGTTGATTTTATTTAATTTTTTTTTTCCAGAAATTATTTGACTTTATTGAAAATGAAAAGAATTCAATTTCAAAACAAAAGGCTAGTTGCTCTCTCAACTCACCAAGCTTGAAGTCAGTCGCGCACCTAAGACTCCTGGAACCACAGGTATGTTTTTTTTTGTGCGTGTCTGTTTTATTTTTGTTAACAAAACTATTAACTTGATTTATGTCATAAAAATTAAGAAACCTCAAGACATGAAATAATTTTTAACAGGTTAATTTGAAGCAGATAAATAAATAACAGCCTGTAGAATATTGGGTTAAAAAAAACTCATACACACAACTATTTGTAGCTTTATCTACTTCAAGTTACACCATTAAAACGATTTATCAATTGGATTATTTTGAAAGATTAAATGGATAGATTGTATTTTGTTTGATTAAAATTTATGAACTTAATAGGCGCAGGAGTGGCTGTGTGGTAAGTAGCTTGCTTACCAACCACATGGTTCCGGGTTCAGTCCCACTGCGTGGCATCTTGGGCAAGTGTCTTCTGCTATAGCCCCGGGCCGACCAATGCCTTGTGAGTGGATTTGGTAGACGGAAACTGAAAGAAGCCTGTCATATATATGTATAAATATATATATATATATGTGTGTGTGTGTGTATTTGTGTCTGTGTTTGTCCCCCTAGCATTGCTTGACAACCGATGCTGGTGTGTTTACGTCCCCGTCACTTAGCGGTTCGGCAAAAGAGACCGATAGAATAAGTACTGGGCTTACAAAAGAATAAGTCCCGGGGTCGATTTGCTTGACTAAAGGCGGTGCTCCAGCATGGCCTCAGTCAAATGACTGAAACAAGTAAAAGAGTAATATAGATATTAGAGCTATTTTATTTGAATACTGTTTGAACATTGTTTCATATTTCATATAATTTCTTTTATCTAGTTCTATTCCAGGAATAAAAAAGTCAATACTTTCAGCATTGGTAACATCTAAACATCTTGTTTCTTTTTGATTATCTCTTCAGAGTGAAAATACTTTCCTTTGTTATTTAAAGTTCTTGGAAAATAACCCTAATGATGGTTTCGTCTGGTCAGCTTTGGGCCATCTTTATTTACAAAAACCACAACCTCAGACCACACAAGCAAACTTTTGTTTTAAACAAGCTGTAAAACAGTCTACTAAAAATAGTCTCTCTGTCAACGAATGGTATTATATCGGTCCTTTTGTCATTGGGAAAATGGAACTGGATGGAGATCCTTTGGCTGCCTATGGTGGCATCCGTAATGTTTCATTATATCGTTTGAAAAAAAATAATAAATATTTATCTGAAATTGTTCCTAACGGGGAAGTCAAATGGAAAGTTTATCGACATTTAGGAGAATCCTTGATCCGAATTTCTCCTGAATTAGAATGGAATGATTTGGTTGGATCTCTTGGTTCTATGGGCATCACTGAATGGCAAGGTTGGATTGTTGGTGAGTTTGCTATCAACGAAAAAGAACAAACAGTTATTATTCAATGCCATGGACTTACTACTGCCTACGTAGATAAAATTCCAATTGTAGGTGATGTCTATCATCGAGATCAGCTTATGTTTAGTATTACCCTCACACGCGGAATACATACGCTTTATGCAAAATTACGTGCAAAAGTAAACGCAAATTTTAAATGCGTTTTCAAGACAGTCAGTACAAGTTTTGATATACTTTCTCCGACAATGGTACCTGATCTGGTCGATGGTTACCTGTTCAGTCAATATCTAAGTATTCCTGTGATTAATTTCCTGGGCAACAAATGGTTAAAGAACATTGGAGTTTCTCTCAAGAGTCAATCTTACGGTCAGCCAGTTACTTTGGAATTGGTTGACAAACGGAATATAGCTCCCGGTCAAATTCTTGGACTGATCATTTCCATCACTTCTACTCATAAGCGTCTCACAAGTGGCTGTTATTCAACAGGGATCGATTTGGTTCTGGAAATTTCTACATCAGAAGGCAGCATGGAATCTGCCCCCATAAATCTCCGGTGTCGGAAACTTGATCAGTCTTTTCTATTTTCATTCATTGATCACGATGGTTCTGTCCAACAAGGAGCTGCCATCGCACCAATTACTAAATGTGTCTCCAAGCTTTGCCCAGTTCTTCTCACTCTTCATGGAACTTCGGTGCCAGCACAAAATCAGGCAGACAGTTACAAAAGAATGGTCGGAAAAGATTTTGAATTTGGATTTGATACAATCTGGCTTTTGGCACCAACAAGGTAAATATATTATTTGGATGCAATTCTTCACAAAGGTAAAAACACAATAAGACATATAATAAAGTACAGGTTTTATGTTGCAATGACTGAAACAAGTAAAAGAGTAAAAGAGAGTAAAGAGTAAGTCCAGTAAATTTTTCTGTCCTTTACCTACAAATTCAAAATAAACTAAGGGCAGTTATTAACAAACTTTCCAATGATAGTAATGACTTGTTAATTAAATATAGCCATTAAGTATCAAGTAAATTTATCTTCCCCATGCTCTACATCTCATTTAAAAACAATTAGTAGGGTCTTAATGGTACCTGATTACATTCAGGCATTTGAAAAACAGTGCAGCCATCTGGTTCGCCAGTCCTCAGTCAAATCGTCCAACCCATGCTAACATGGAAAGCGGACGTTAACGGATGATGATGATATATATATACACACACACACACACACACACTGTGCTTGAGGAGACCTATTGAGTCAAGTACATCAACATCAAATAAAAATCAAATGGAAATTGTAGTTGTGATACCTGTGCCGGTGGCACGTAAAAAGCACCATCTAAATGTGTCTGATGCCAGCGCCGCCTTGACTGGCTTCTGTGCCGGTGGCACGTGAAAAGCACCAACAGATCATGGCCATTGCCAGCCTCCCCTTGCATTTGTGCCGGTGGCACGTAAAAAGTACCCAGTACACTCACGGAGTGGTTGGCGTTAGGAAGGGCATCCAGCTGTAGAAACACTGCTAGATCAGACTGGAGCCTGGTGCAGCCTTCTGGCTTCACAGACCCCGGCCGAACCGTCCAGCCCATGCTATCATGGAAAACGGATGTTAAACGATGATGATGATGATGATGAAGCTAATTTTTAAATTTTGGAGACATTTATATTTGTGTTTTGAAGTGCATTTCCTTGTGACTTTTCAAGGTACATAAGTGCATACAAGTGTGGTTATGTGGTTAAGAAGCTTGTTTCCCAAATATGTAGGATTGGGTTCAGTCCCACTGTGTGATATCTTGGACAAGTGTCTTTTATTATGGTCCTGGGCTGATCAATGCCTTATGAGTAGATTTGATTGACATGTACATGCGGGTTTGTTCCTTTGTCTGTCATCATCATCATCATCATCATCGTTTAACGTCCGCTTTCCATGCTGGCATGGGTTGGACAGTTCAACCGGGGTCTGGGAAGCCAGGAGGCAGCACCAGGCTCCAGTCTGATTTGGCAGTGTTTCTACAGCTGGATGCCCTTCCTAACGCCAACCACTCCACGAGTGTAGTGGGTGCTTTTTACGTGCCACCTGCACAGGTGCCAGGCGAGGTCTGCAATGGCCACGATCGGATTGGTGCATTTTACGTGCCACCGGCACAGAAGCCAGTCAGGCGGTGCCGACATCGGCCACGATTCGGATGGTCGATTTTTGCAAATGAGCATCGTCATTGTATACGTGAAAAATGTATCTAGCCATGGACAGTATTATCATACTTGGAAACAAATTAGGGTTGGCAACAGGAAGGGCACCTGGCCATAGAAAAATCTGCCTTAACAACAAATTGTCTGACCAATTCCGGCATGGAACAGTGGACATTAAATGATGTTGATGATGTATAATTATAAAAATAATAAATGTGCCCTTTTAAAGCCTAGCCAGGCTCATGGGCCCGGTTTCCTGGTCTCTATGGCATATGTGTTCCCCAGCTGGACAGGACGCTAGTCCATCGCAGCGTTACTCATTTTTGCCAGCTAAGTGGACTGGAGCAACGTGAAATGAAGTGTTTTGCTCAAGAACACAATGCGTTGCGCGGTCCAGGAATCGAAACCGCAATCTTACGATCATGATGCTGACACCCTAACCACTAAGCCATGCGCCTCCATGATGTATAATTATATTTATCTTTATTTTTATTTTCACAGGCATGGAGCTCACAACTGGGAAGGGCCTGGTGCTCTGACTGCTATGACAGCCCTTGAAAAACTGCGTATCCTTGTTCAGTCAGCAGATTGGATAGATAACAAAGTTGCAGCTGACCACGTAATTTTTTCAGGCATGTTACAATGTTAAAATAATTCTCTGAATTAAATATACAATATTTATTTAAAGTACCACTATATACATAGTACTGGTTCAGATGCTTTATATGTGTCACTGGCACAGGTACTTTATATGTGGCACCAGCACAGGTGCTTTAGATGTCGCATCAGCACAGGTGCTTTGTATATGGCACCAGCACAGGTGCTTTATATGTGGCACCAGCACAGGTGCTTTATATATGGCACCAGCACAGGTGCTTTATATGTGGCACCAACACAGGTACTTATGTGATACCAGCACAGGTGCTTTATATGTGGCACCAGCACAGGTGCTTTGTATGTGGCACCAGCACAGGTGCTTTGTATGTGGCACCAGCACAGGTGCTTTATATGTGGAACCAGCACAGGTGCTTTGTATGTGGCACTGGCACAGGTGCCCCTTATGTGGAATTCTTCATGACACTGGTATAGTTCACAATTGAGCAGACCGTGTTATCTCAAATCAATGACAAATGAATCATTATAAATGTAATATGTTTGTTCCTTATTTCTACTTTGCTCATGTTAACAATACTCTGATAATGCTGTTCATTGCTCTTCAGGTCATTCAATGGGTGGCCATGGGGCATGGCACCTTGCTACTCACTTTCCTGACCGTGCCCTAGCTGTAGTCTCCCTTGCAGGATGGATCAAGAAAGAAGAATATGGGGACAGTAATCTGTTTTTCAGGTTTGTCTGGTTTTTTCAGGTTTTTTTATTATCTCGTTCACAGTAAAAAGATGGCTGTGTGGTTAAGAAGCCTGCTTTGTAACCACTTGGTGGTGAGTTCAGTCCCTCTGTACAACACTATGGTTAAGTGTCTTCTATTATAGCCCTGGGCTGACCAATGCCTTGTGAGTGAATTTGGTAGACAGACACTATAGGAAAGTCTATTGTGTGTATATGTGTTTGTTTGTGTGTGTGTGTCTGTCTGTCTGTCTCTCTCTCTCTCTCTCTCTCTCTCTAGCTATCTATCTATCTATCTGTCTATCTGTATCTATCTATCTTTCTATCTATCTATCCATCTGTATGTGTGTGTGTGTGTGTATGTGGCACCAGCATGGGTGCTTTATATGTGACACCGGCACATGCACATATATATGTATGCGTTAGATTGAGTCAACAGTTTTTTCATAATTTAAGCTTTAATTAATAGTTCCAACAAATTACATTCAAAAACTGTTTATTCATCAAAATATGTCCCATCGTATTCTATTGTCTGTTACCATTGTTTTATCTGAAGCTTTGTTCCATGCTTATACCATTTGGCTGGTTTAGAGGCAAAAATCTCCCTGCACCTGTTTTCAGCTTTGCCTGCATTATTGAACCTCCAACCATGCAGGAAATAAACCATGGTTCAGAAACGGTGGAATTCTGATGGTGCAAGATCTGGACTGGAGGCAGGGTAAAGTAATACTTCCGGCCCCTCAAGTTCCTCAAATTTGCACTTGGTCATATTAGCAGTGTGTGCTGGGGCACTGTCATGTTGTAGGAGCACATGTTTTCAATTGATCAATGCCAGGGGATATGCCTATGTGTAAGGACAACCATGATTTTACATAGCTTGATATTTCTTCTCAAGCACAGAAAACTGCCTGAAGTCTCAGTCTCCTGTCATCCTGTCTGTGAAGCCCAATATCTGAAGATCCTTTCTCACCATTTTATCCCATGTCTTCTTGGGTCTCCCCCTTTCTCATGTCCCTCCACAATTAGAGATTGGCACCCCTTGATGCATCTGTCTTCATTCATATGCATTACATCATCATTCATCATTGTTCGACTGTGGTCGAGACAATGGAATTTACCATGCTACGCCAGACTTCACGGTCCATCATAGCATTACAGAGGTCCTGTTTCTGGGTGCCTGTATCCCTAGAGATTATATCAGGCATTACATGGCCATACCAGCACAGCCTTCTCTCTTGCACACTACATCTGATGCCTCTTATATCCAGCTTTTCTCTCAAATCACTTACACTCTGTTGTAAATGGCACTAACATTACCCATTTACGAAACTCCTGTTCCTAAATATAAATTCTCATATGTACTCTCTCTGCATTTTCAGCCCCGTTTATGTCTTCCAGATCTGATTGAAGCCTGTTGCAGCCTTCTGGCTTGCCAGCCCTCAGTCAATCCATCCGACCCATGCCAGCATGGAAAGCGGATGTTAAATGACAACAATGATGATGATGATGAAATCGTTGACATGGCCAATGCCAGTACCACCTGACTGGCACATGTGCCGGTGACATGTAAAAAGCACCATTTGAGCGTGGTTGATACTGGTGCCGCCTGACCGGCGACCATGCTGGTGGCACATAAAAAGCATCATACAAGGATGGTTGATGCCAGTGCCACCTGACTGGCTCCCATGCTGGTAGCATGGAAAAAGCACCATTCGAGTGTGGTCGATGCCAGTGCTGTCTGACTGGCACCTGTGCCGGTGGAATGTAAAAAGCACCCACTACACTCCTAGAGTGGTTGGCGTTAGGAAGGGCATCCAGCTGTAGAAACCTTGCCAGATCAAATTAGAGCCTGGTGCAACCATCCGGTTCACCAGACCTCAGTCAAATCGTCCAACCCATGCCAGCATGAAAAGCAGACATTAAACAATGATGATAATGATGATATATAGATATATGACAGGCTTCCATATATACGACAGTTTCTATCTACTAAATTAACCCACAGGGCATTGGTTGGTCTGGTGCTATCATAGAAGTCACTTGCCCTAAGTGCCATACAGTGAGATTGGACCCTAAAGCTGAGTGTACTGGAACAATGTGAAATGGAGTGTCTTGCTCAAGAACACAGTGCATTGCCTGGTCCAGGAATCGAAATTACAATCTTATGATCATAAGTTCAACATTCTAACCACCAAGCCATGCACCTCCTGATCAGTAATTACTTGAGCTTATTCAAATTACTCCTGTTTAATTACATTGTATTGCTTACTCATTAGTATTAGAAACTGTTGCTTCTTTTTCTCATAAACCTCGTCTGAATTGCAGTAAATTTTAAATTGTTTGCAGAAAACCAAAAATGATTGTACTATCTTATATTTCAGACATGATATTTCAGCAAGCCATACAGATCCATCTGTCAAAGCAATAATGGAAGCTGCTATTGCAGAAAATGATGCTGACAGACATGTTTCAAACCTTAAGGTAATTGTTCTATCCACTCCACAATATATTTGCTTATTATTTCCACTATGCCTTCATATACATATTTTTTTACTGCCCACAAGGGGCTAAACACAGAGGTGACAAACAAGGACAGACAAACGGATTAAGTCGATTATATCAACCCCAGTGCATAACTGGTACTTATTTAATCGACCCCGAACGGATGAAAGGCAAAGTTGACCTCGGCGGAATTTGAATTCAGAACGTAGCGGCAGATGAAGTACCTATTTCTTTAGAAAACCTGTTTCTAGGATATTTAATTATATCCCTTCATCAGAGACGGTGTGAGGATGGTTAAGTAATAGTTAATTTAAACAGGATACAAAATAGAGAGTGAGGTGGAGGAAAGAAAATAGATACAAGATATGTATGGATATTGAAGTTGTAAATCCATTTTTTCGGCAGAATGGTGTATATGTGTGTTTCTTTTTTTTTTTTTTTTTTTTCTAGTTTCAGCTCAGAGCTGCGGCCATGCTGATGCACCGCTGTTTAGAGTGGTGAAAGAGTACAGCAGGGATCACCACCCCCTGCCGGAGCCTTGTGGAGCTTTTAGATGTTTTCGCTCAATAAACACTCACAACGCCCGGCCTGGGAGTCGAAACCGTGATCCTCCGACTGCGAGTCCGCTGCCCTAACCACTGGGCCATTGCGCCTCCATGTATGTGTATGTATTTGTTTGTGTGTGATGTGTGTTATTTATCCCCTTGCCTTGACTTCAAATGTTGGTTGGAATTGAGTGCCACTGTTAGGCAAGTGTGTCCGTTTCTAATCTTACATGAAAACATGTCTGGTCATGAGGAAGTATT
Organism: Octopus sinensis; assembly: GCF_006345805.1. NCBI lineage: Eukaryota > Metazoa > Mollusca > Cephalopoda > Octopoda > Octopodidae > Octopus > Octopus sinensis. The sequence goes on from NC_043007.1 coordinate 22,053,814, forward strand.
GTCTTACTTGGAAATAGGCGAGGGTTGGTGAGAGGAAGAGCATCCAGCTGTAGAAAATCTATCTCAGTAAATTTCGCCTGACACATGCAAGCATGGAAAAGGGGATGTTAAATGATGATGACGGTAAGAGCACTCAGAAATCACAAATCTCTGCCAAAGCAACACCAACATCCTCTCAACAATTAGCCAGAGATAGTTTTTAAAATGAGAATATCTGAAATAAACTCGACTACTCTCACAAACAAGAATACTAAAAATGAACCCCACCACTTTCAAAAATTAAGTAAAAAAAAAAACAGAAGAATAATCCAGAATCCTTATTTGGTACCGGATCAATCCCCAAATCTAATCAGTTTGTGCCAGTCATGGGACCAAACATCCCTGAAAGTTTCATCTGAATCCATCCAGCAGTTCTTGTGATATCTTGTCCACAGACAAACCAACAAACACAACTGTAAACAATAACTCCACCTTTGCTAAGGTGGAGGTAATTTTTGGACGGACGGACAGACAAACTTCTTTCAGTTTCTATGTATCAAATCCACTCACAAGGCTTCGCTCATCTATAGTAGAAGTCACTTGCCCAAGGTGCCACACAGTGGAACCGAACCTGAAACCATGTGGTAAAGAGGCAGATTTCCTAACCTTGATAGAAACTGAATATCATTTATTGTAATTAAACAAAATAATCTCTTTCTTGAAAATGTATTGTTATATTTTTCATTAATTAATTAACTAACTAATTGGCTTGTTTTGTTTTTCAATCAAAAGGGAATTCCAGTGTTAGCAAGAATTGGAGAAAATGATAGAACTGTCCACCCCTATTTCGTAAGGCGGATGTTTCGGTTGATTTCAGAACTGAAGACAGCCATCAACTATACAGAACTCTCAGGCAAGGAGCATTGGTGGTGGGATACTTGGTGAGTCAAGAAGAGAAATCTAAGAAAAACTCTCTTTTTTTTTCTCATTTATTATTATTTTTTCTTTACTTTTCTTTCAACCCTTTCCTCAGAACAACCCGCTGTGCTTGAGGAGACCTATGGAGTCAAGTACATGAACATCGAAATAAATATCAATGGAAATAGTAGTTGTGATACCTGTGCCAGTGGCACATAAAAAGCACCATCCAAACGTGGCCGATGCCAGCGCAGCCTTGACTGGCTTCTGTGCCGGTGGCACGTAAAAAGCACCATCCAAACGTGGCTGATTACAGTGCCACCTTGGCTGGCTTCCGTGCCGGTGGCACGTAAAAAGCACTATCCAAATGTGGCCGATGCCAGCGCCGCCTTGACTGGCTTCTGTGCCGGTGGCATGTTAAAAGCACCAACTGATCGTGGCCGCTGCCAGACTCCCCTGGCACCTGTGCCGGGGGCACGTAAAAAGCACCCACTAAACTCGCGGAGTGGTTGGCATTAGGAAGGGCATCCAGCTGTAGAAACACTGCCAGATCAGACTGGAGCCTGGTTCAGCCTCCTGGCTTCCCAGACCCCGGTCGAACCGTCCAACCCATGCTAGTATGGAAAACGGACGTTAAACGATGATGATGATGATGATGATGATATCACACTCAAACATTCTATCAATTTTACATTCAAACTGGCCAGGTTTGGTCTCTCGTGCCTAACAATGGTGTTGTTGAACTCTTGAAGCTACAAAAATAGTGCATGTTTGATTCAAAACAATGGCAGATTGGAGCCTGGTGCAGCCATCTGGTTCACCAGACCTCAGACAAAATCGTCCAACCCATGCTAGCATGGAAAGCAGACGTTAAACGATGATGATCATGAATAAATGAGCATTATATTTGACAGAGTAGTGTGAATGCTAAAGGGTTTTAATCGTTTAGTTTTTGGTTTATATTCCATCCCCTGTAAGATAAAAATCCTGTTCTTTTAGATGTTATGATGTTTGGTCTATGCTATGTCAGAAAGTAAGTTCTTTGCTTGAACAAAAACTTATGGCATTAATGTCTCAAGGAAATGTAGGAATACATCAAATTATGATTTAGATTTTCCTCTAGGCGCAGGAGTGGCTGTGTGGTAAGTACCTTGCTTACCAACCATATGGTTCTGCCTTCTCCTATAGCCTCAGGCCGACCAAAACCATGTGAGTGGATTTGGTAGACGGAAACTGAAAGAAGCCTGTCGTATATATGTGTATATATATATATATATATATATATATATATATATATATATATATATATATATATAATATATATATATATATATGTGTGTGTATGTATGTGTGTGTTTGTGTGTCTGTGTTTGTCTCCCCCAACATTACTTGACAACCGATGCTGGTGTGTTTACGTCCCCGTAACTTAGCGGTTCGGCAAAAGAGACCGATAGAATAAGTACCAGGCTTCCAAAGAATAAGTCCTGGGGTTGATTTGCTCGACTAAAGAGTAATTGCGAGGATCCCGTACAAAATCATACCATAAAATATAGTGAGAGTGTTTGGAGAAGTTCAGTTCCTTTCATAGCAAGTGTTGCTGAAGCAAATAATGACATGTTTCTGGCTGTTAGTGAACTTTTATTTTTCTTTTTTTTTTTTTATGTAAAACCATATTTTTGAATGGAATGCAAATTGCTCCACCAACTTCACCTGAAAAGGACGCCAGTCCATTGTATAGTTAACCCCTGTGTGCCACTGAAACCCATTTTCAGTTGAGTGCACTGGAGCGATGTGAAATGAAGTGCCTTGTTCAAGAATATAATGCATTGCTTGATCAAGAATGTCGAAGCATATGGCCTAGTGGTTAGAGCAGCGGACTCCCGATCGAGGGATCGCGGGTTCGAATCTCAGACTGGGTGATGTGTATGTTTATGAGCAAAACACCTAAGCTCCATGTGGCTCTGGCAGAAAGTATTGGCAAACTTCTGCTGATTCTTTCGCCACAACTTTCTCTCACTCTTTTCTCCTGCATCTTGCAGCTCACCTGCGACGGACTGGCATCCCGTCCAGGTGGGGAACCTATACGCCAAGGAAACTGGGAAACCGGCCCTTATGAGCCAGGTGTGGCTCGAGAAGGAACAAACAACATTGCTTGATCAAAGGTTTGAACCCACAACTTGATGATTGTAATCTCAATACCCTAACCACTAGGACGCCATGCATTTTTGCTATATAACTACTCTCTCATCATCATCATAATTCAATGTCCATTTTCCATGCTATGTATTTTTAAAACGATGTTGTAGGATAGGTGTGAGAGGCCAACTCTGTCTGGTCTGAACTTAAGGTGGCGAGCTGGCAGAAACGTTAGCGCGCCAGGCAAAATGCTTAGCGGTATTTCGTCTGCCACTACGTTCTGAGTTCAAATTCCGCCAAGGTCGACTTTGCCTTTCATCCTTTCGGGGTCAATAAATTAAGTACCAGTTACGTACTGGGGTCGATGTAATCGACTTAATCCCTTTGTTTGTCCCTTCTATGTTTAGTCCCTTGTGGGCAATAAAGAAATATCTGTCTAGTCTGAACTTAAAACAAGTAGAATATTTTGGTCAGATATGGCCAGTTTAAATGCTAAAGGATTAATCATGCCCTTTTCTTCAACATTTTGCAGGTCTGTCAATGATGGAGGTGCTGTGCATGACCAACAGTTGAGGTCATTTGCACAGAAACACGGGGTCATTCCAGAGGTCAGTAAAAGCTCAGGAAGCTGTAGTGTTGACAAAGAGCATTGTTCTAGTAGTAACCAGTATTCAATCACTGCTTCTCAACGTCCAGTCGATGGCCATCATACTCTGGTGACACTTAACCCTGCTTTTGGAGAATCTGTCCATGGTATTCGTGTCCTGCAACAAATTACACCTTTCCGAACAACCACCATAGATGTAAGTAAACAAATATATTAACCCCTTTAAGTCTGTAAAGTAAAAATCATTGTCATCCATGCTAGCGGGGTGCAAAGAGCACCATACGAGTGTGATCGTTGACAGAGAGGCTATTCAAGTATGATCGTTACCAGCGTCACCTTACTGGTACTTATGCCTGTGCTAGTAGGGAGCCAAGAACACCATCCGAGCATGATCATTGTGATCATTGCCAGAGCAGTCAACTGGCTTCCATACCCTGGGCATGTAAAAGGGCACCATTCGAGCGTGATCATTACCAACGTCGCCTTACTGGCACCTGTGCCGGTGGCATGTGTAAAAAGATTCGAGCGAGGTCATTGCCAGTACTGCTTGACTGGCCCTTGTGCCAGTGGCACATAAAAAGCACCCACTACACTCTCGGAGTGGTTGACGTTAGGAAGGGCATCCAGCTGTAGAAACACTGCCAGATTAAGACTGGAGCCTGGTGCAGCCATCTGGTTGCCAGCCCTCAGTCAAATCGTCCGACCCATGCTAGCATGGAAAGCGGACGCTAAACGACGATGATGATGAAGAACTCAGAAAAATACCCCACTATCAAAAATGAGTTAATCCTTTTCAAGGCAACCTACCTGTGACCACCCTTTGTTCTGTGATACAAACTTCTTGTTTTAACCCTTTAGTGTTCGCATTATTCTGCCAAAATTAATCCTTTTTTATCCACATTGCCTTGAACTAATCAGGCATTATCTTGGTGCCATGAGATTTTGATGAGGTAGCTGTCAATTTTTAAAACGATATTGTAGGGTTGGTGTGAGAGACCAGATCTGGCCAGTTTGAACATAAAACAGGCAGAATACTTTTGGCCGGATACGGCTGGTTTAAATGCTAAAGGGTTAAAGTGTTCTAAATTAAAACCTTCCTTTGAAATTTCATGTTAATTTCATGTTAATATAACCACCAGTTTAATAATGATTTATTTCACAAAAAAAATTTTTTTTCTAAATGCTACAGTTTTTCACTTCCTAACTTGAATTTAATCAATATTTCTTTGTCATTGGACAGATCAATCAAACTGGAGACTCTCTTCAACTGCAAACATCGAATGTTGCTAAATTCCAGCTTGTAAAAAGTTTGAATCGAGCAATAAACTGGACATCAGTTAATGTTGTTGTAAGTATGGTTATGGTACTTTACTGTCTAAAATATAATAAGTTCTTTATATACATATATACAGGCGTAGGAGCGGCTGTGTGGTAAGTAGCTTGCTTGCCAACCACATGGTTCCGGGTTCAGTCCCACTGCGTGGCACCTTGGGCAAGTGTCTTCTGCTATAGCCTCAGGCCAACCAAAACCTTGTGAGTGGATTTGGTAGACGGAAACTGAAAGAAGCCTGTCATATATATGTATATATATATATATATATATGTATGTATATATATATGTGTGTATATATATGTATGTGCCGGTGGCACGTAAAAAGTACCATCCGAACGTGGCCGATGCCACTACCATGAAACTGGCCCTTGTGCCGGTGGCATGTAAAAGCACCCACTACACTCTTGGAGTGGTTGGCGTTAGGAAGGGCATCCAGCTGTAGAAACACTACCAGATCAGACTGGAGCCTGGTGCAGCCTTCTGGCTTCCCAGATCCCCGGTCGAACCGTCCAACCCATGCTAGCATGGAGAACAGACGTTAAACGATGATGAGGATGATGATGATGTGTGTGTGTGTGTGTTTGTGTGTCTGACTGGATTTCATTTTTCTATGTTGCTGTTACGTTTTGTTTCTTTTTATTTCAGGTTGATGCTGACTTCACTGTTCCTCCAACCTCTGTGCACACGATGATGAACACACCTGATAAAGAACACCTGTGCAGAGCTGAAGGTTAACTTCACTTATTTCTCATGGTTCATTTTATGGTTGTTTGGGAGTGGTTTTTTTTTTTGCAACTATTCATAAATTTGATTAAGATAAGGTGCAGACATGACTGAGTGGTTAAGAAGTTAGCTTCCCAACTACATAGTTTTGGGTTCAGTATGTGTGTTTGTGTCTGTTTGTCCCCCCCCCACATCGCTTGACAACCGATGCTGGTGTGTTTATGTCCCCATAACCTAGCGGTTCGGCAAAAGAGACCGATAGAATAAGTACTCTCTCTCTCTCTTTTTCTTGTTTCAGTCATTTGACTGCGGCCATGCTGGAGCACCGCCTTTAGTCGAGCAAATCGACCCGGGACTTATTCTTTGTAAGCCGAGTACTTATTCTATCGGTCTCTTTTGCCGAACCGCTAAGTGACAGGGACGTAAACACACCAGCATCAGTTGTCAAGCAATGCTAGGGGGACAAACACACACACACACACACACACATATATATATATATATATATATATATATATATACGACAGGCTTCTTTCAGTTTCCGTCTACCAAATCCACTCACATGGCATTGGTCGGCCTGGGGCTATAGCAGAAGACATTTGCCCAAGATGTCACGCAGTGGGACTGAACCCGCAACCATGTGGTTGGTTAGCAAGTACTAGACTTACACAGAATAAGTCCTAGGGTCGATTTGCACGACTAAAAGGCGGTGCTCCAGCATGGCCGCAGTCAAAAGACTGAAACAAGTAAAAGAGTAAAAGAGAGTACAATTCTTGGCTTGTACTGCAAATTACTCATACAATAGTGCACTTGTACTGTAAGGTTCTGCTGTATATGTATTCGCACACACATACACACACACACACACACACACACACACATTTAGTGTGGGCTGACTGAAATAAAAAGGAGTTTGCCACAGCATGATAGAAATTAGTATTTTATTTTGGTTGAGTCCGTCTTTCATTTGTTTGAATTTCACCTGTAGATGCATAGAATCATCAGACTAGTTGTGACTGAAGGTCCTGTAAATATACAGGTGAAACTCAGAGACTGGCTTCACCCAAATAACATGAGATGCTGTGTGGTAAATAGCTTGCTTACCAACCGCATGGTTCCGGGTTTGAAACCATTATTATTATTATTGTACTGGGGGTTAAGGGTCAGATGTAATTGTACTGGGGGTTAAGGGTCAGATGTAATTGACAACTCCACGCCCTCAAAATTTCAGGTCTTGTGCCTATAGTAAGAAAATTATTATTATTATTATTGAGTGAGAGAGCAGTTCATGCCATCAAAGTGACACTGGGGTAAAATATACGAAGCCCAGTATACCCATCATGACAACCTGTCTGATAAGGGTACACCAGGCACATGCATCACAACCATTTGAGCAGAATATTTGCTGTAGCCCATCTTTTATACCAAGACAAAACAATGTACATGATAACACTTCCAATCAGTTAAGATCAGAAGCCATGAGAGCCACTGCTATTATTATTATTATTATTATCATCATCATCATCATTATTTTTTCATTATTATCATTATTATTATTATTATTATGAGTTTTTTTTTCCTTCAGTTTTGTTTCCCGCCCAAAAAAATAATCAAAGCTTATTATAATTTTTGTTATTTATATTGTTGTCATTGAAGGTGAATGGTCTATATGTACTGAAAACAGGGAAACCAGCCGAGACTATCGTAATTATGGGCCTGCAAGACGTGTGGCTGAAAAACCCTTCTTGATAGTAACCGGTATGTCTTAGATTTTCTTACTTTCATATCAATGTAGTTTTTATTTTCAGTTTTCGCAAGTGTTTCCTTGATCTTTAAATTAAACTTTCTATCAGAATTTCATATTAATTTATGTTCCTAACACCAGTTAAATTCCTCATTATTTCCAAAATTAATTGATACAAAAGCATTGCATGTCAACAGAAATATGGCCATGAAAGGGTTTAGTCTGTTTTTATTCCTGATTTAAAAATTTAAAAACGATTAATAAAAAAACCCATTTCAGACACATTTCAATTTAATATGTTTTACTTTCAGGTACTTTAGGTTCTGTAGTTACTAACCAAATACTACTACAACTCGCTGTATATATTTCCAACCACTTCTGGCTTTCATCGGATACTTCAGCAGCCATTGTTAAAGATACTGAGGTACCACTAGAAAAACTAAGTAAGTTAAGCTGGTTCAATCCCAATCAAAATATGTTATATTTCTCCTACAGTCTGTTTTAAATGTTTTTTTAATATTTACCTGAGTTAAGAAGGAAAGGTATGCATAAGTGGGATGTAGCCAGTCCACTTATGCATACCTTTCCTTCTTGGGACGCAAAACTCTACTTGTGAAGACCTGTTGAGGCAAGTGTAAATGGAAATCGATCAACATCAATGGAAATTACAGCTGTGAACTATCCGAACGTGGCCGTTGCCAGCGCCGCGCCCGACTGACCTCGTGCCGGTGGCACGTAAAAAGCACCATCCGATTGTGGCCGTCGCCAGCCTCGTCTGGCACCTGTGCCGGTGGCACTTAAAATGCACCCACTACACTCACGGAGTGGTTGGCGTTAGGAAGGGCATCCAGCTGTAGAAACATTGCCAGATCAGACTGGAGCCTGGTGCAGCCCCTGGCTTCCCAGACCCCGGTCGAACCGTCCAACCCATGCTAGCATGGATAGCGGACGCTAAATGAAGATGATGATGATGAAGGCAATGAACTCTCAGAATCATTAGCACACTAGGCAAAATGCTTAGCAGCATTTCATCTGATACCTGTGGAACATCTCCATCTCCTATTATAATTATTTTTGTAGTTTCAAGGATTTGGAACACGAAGAAGTTCACAAGCGGAGTACAATTCAATAGCCATTTTCCTCCTTGGGACACAAAACTCTGCTTGCGAAGAACTGTTGAGGCAAGTGAAATCGAAATCGATCAAAAAAAAACATCAATGGAAATTGTAGTTGTGATACCAGTGCCGGTGGTACGTAAAAAGATCCATCTGAACGTGGCCGTTGCCAGCGCCGCCTCATCTGGCCTCCTTGCTGGTGGCATGTAAAAAGCACCAACAGATCGTGACCGTTGCCAGCCTCGCCTGTCACCTGTGCCGGTGGCATGTAAAAAGCACCCACTACACTCTCGGAGTGGTTGGCGTTAGGAAGGGCATCCAGCTGTAAAGACACTGCCAGATCAGACTGGAGCCTGGTGCAGCCTCCTGGCTTCCCAGACCCCGGTCGAACTGTCCAACCCATGCTAGCATGGTAATGATCACGCTCGAATGATGCTCTTTTACATGCCACCGGCACGGAAGCCAGTTGGCTGCTCTGGCAACGATCACACTGGGATGGTGCTCTTGGCACCCTACTAGCACGGGCACAAGTGCCAGTAAGGCAACGCTGGTAACGATCACATTCGAATGGTGCCTTGTCAACGTTCACACTTGTATGGTGCTCTTTGCACTCTGTTAGCATGGATGCCAAGTGTACATGAATGCATTTTCAACAGGAAAAGTTAAGATCAAGGAAAAAAAAAATACATAACAACGGAAGCTTCACTGCTGTGGGTCACAGGGTTGGTATCGCTGAATCTACCATTTGTTCCATTTAGAAAGTGCGTGGGAGATGATTCATTTATCACTGATCAATTTATTACTGTGACATTTTTTACAACCAAATCCTCTTGATAATTGAGGATAGATGTATTGTATTTTAGAAGAATCCGGTTTATATATGAAGGAATGATAGATACAATTTACAAATCAAATTTAATTTTTATTTAAACTGCTGTTGACTAAAGACATTGTGTATATTGCGAGTAATCTTATCTTATTAATGGTATATATTCATTTCAGAGAAAAGAAACCTCATAATCATAGGTGGCCCTAAAGAAAACAGCTTAACATCTGAATTTCTTAAAAAAATACCTATAAACATTGAAGGTAATGATATTTCATATTTTTTCTTGCATGACCAGTTGTGTTGGTAGAGTACAAAACTCTTAATCTTGGGGTCGTGGGTTCAAGCCCCATGCTGGGCAAATACTTCGTAACCCTTTACCATTTAAACAGGTCATATCAGGCCCAAATATTCTACTTATTTTGTGTCTAAACCAGCCAAATCCAGGCTCTTACGCATACCCTGCAATGTTAAAATATACACACACACACACACACACACATATACACACATACAAATATATAAAGACACTATTCTCATTATCATATTAGGAGATTATTGATCTTCAGCACATTAACTGTCCCAGGAAGGCTTTATACAGGTTGTACAGAACCACTCTTTCCATCCGTTTTTTCCATCCAATATTCCGGGAAGGCTTGTGGGGATAAAGTCTTCAGGCACCCCCTCCATAGGGTTCTATCAGAAGCAACTGTCATTACACTTTCTACTGGATTCCCACACACTGACTAACTGAGTCTACGGATATTATCCAACCATTTCATTCTTGGTCTATACCAAAGTCTCTTACCAGTTGGCCTGGCTTCAAGAATCCATCTCGTGATTCTTCTTGCAGACATTCTAATTACATTTCTGTAATACTGGAACTGTGATCACTCAATGCAGAGAAATAGCAGCTTGACCTGGAGAGACTCCCTCATCCACAGATGGCCATCTCTTTGCAGGAACCCCATTTCAGCTTCTTGTATTCATGATTATATTCATTGGGTCATTACCATAATTTTAAAAGAACATGCAAATGTATACTGCTGCCATTTTCACCTTGTTTTCTCTTATTCTACAGATAATAAAATTATTTTGGAGAAATGCAAATTCAAGTATTCACGTTCAGGAATCTTGTCTTTGGTACCAAATGGATTCGACAACTTGGCGTTGTTATTGATGGGTCAGTCTTTTGAAGGATTACTTGATATTGTTTCTCTGGCAACGCCTACTATACCACCAATGTGTAGGTCTCCTGTAAGTCTGTTGTTTTATTCTTCATCCCAATAACATGACTGCGAATACCTCTTTATTGTCTTTTTATTTATTTCCAATCTAATTCCTGCTAATGCCAACCGTCACTGGTTTACCAGTTCTAGTGAGTGTTCTTGATGTCATAACCTTATCTGATACTAGCAGTATAGCCCAGCGTTGCTCGGGCTTGTTTTCTTTTCGACCCTTTAGAATTGGAATTTTTGAAAAGTAAAAATTTTGCATTATGTAGCTTGTTATTCTCTTTAAGTGAACATTTTTCTGGTTGAAATACACCGAAAAATGGCGACACAGCAGTCAAAAGATCGTAAAAAATAGGGATTTTCATAGAAAGAAAGCACCTTTTTGATGTAAATAATTTCAAGACAAAGATCCTTTGAGAGGGGACAGAGAATTGGAGGAGGTGACTTTGTGCATGTTTTTTTTTTTTAAATATATCCTTAAAAATTATTTTTGATAAGTTTCATTGTCTTTTTTTTTTTTTCTTTCTATTTCAGTTTTCTAATCTCATCCCTGATTTTGTGATAACGGGTCCTTCGTTTCCTCTGAAAGGCCCTGGTGGATTTCTTTGCACTGGTTTTTGGGGCAACGAATGGGAATTTAGGGCAGACATATCTTCGTGTTCATGCCATGCATAGGAAATGGCTTTCACATCTTCCTTTCAACACATCTCAGTATATGTTGAAGATTATGAAATGAAATTTCTTTTTTTTTTTTGATAATTTATTTTTGTAAGTATTCTTTCCTATTTTCTTAATTTTTCCCTTTCTTCCTTCTGTTTTTCTTATCTTTCTGTATTGACATTTATTTCCTTTCTTGAATTATATTACATTGAAGAAGAAAAAAAAAAAGACCTACTGTTTCAGTCTACCAATTTCCTAACACACACACACACATACACACACATATACATATGTACATGCATACACATTTATATATATATGCACATATATATATACATATGCATATATATGTATGTATATATATATTATATTTGTGCATGTAAATACATATATATATATATATATATATAATATATATATATATTGTACATATACATACATATATATATATATATATATTATATATATATATATATTTGTACATATACATACATACATATATATATATATTTGTACATATACATACATACATACATATATATATATATTTGTACATATACATACATATATATATAATATATAATATATATATTTGTACATATACATACATATATATATATATATATATATATATATATATATATATATATTATATATTACAATACATCCATACACACATATATATATATCATCATCATCATCATCATCATTTAGCGTCCGTTTTCCATGCTAGCATGGGTTGGACGGTTCTACTGGGGTCTGTGAAGCCAGAAGGCTTCATCAGGCCCAGTCAAATCTGGCAGTGTTTCTACGGCTGGATGCCCTTCCTAACGCCAACCACTCCGTGAGTGTAGTGGGTGCTTTTTACGTGCCACCCGCACTGGTGCCAGACAGAGCTGGCAAACGGCCACGAACGGATGGTGCCTTTTATGTGCCACCGGCACGAGGGCCAGGCGAGGCTGGCAACGGACACGAAACGGGGCGGTGCTGGCAACGGTCGCGAAACGGAAAGTTCTCTTACATGCCACCGGCACTGGTAACACATCTGCAATTTCCATTGATCGATTTCATTTCGATTCTGATCCTCACTTGCCTCAATGGGTCTTCACAAGCAGAGTTTCGACATGCCACCGGCACTGGTAGCACACCGCAATTTCCATTGATCGATTTCGATTCTGATCCTCACTTGCCTCAACACGTCTTCACAAGTAGAGTTTTGTGTCCCAAGAAGGGAAGGTATGCATACGTAGGCTGGCTCCATCCCATGTAGAAGGCCACGGGTTGTGGACTCACTTGTCCTGCCGGGTCTTCTCGCGCACAGCACACTTCCAGAGGTCTCGGTCTCTAGTCATTTCCTCAGTGAGACCTAAAGTTCGAAGGTCGTGCTTCACCACCTCGTCCCAGGTTTTCCTGGGTCTGCCTCTTCCACAGGTTCCCTCAACCGCTAGGGTGTGGCACTTTTTCACACAACTATCTTCATCCATTCTCGCCACATGACCATACCAGCGCAAACGTCTCTCTTGCACACCACAACTGATGCTTCTTAGGTCCAGCTTTTCTCTCAAGGTACTTACACTCTGCCGAGTGTGAGTACCGGCATTACACATCCATCGGAGCATACTGGCTTCATTTCTAGCGAGCTTACGCATATCCTCAGCAGTCACGGCCCATGTTTCACTGCCATGTAGCATGGCTGTTCGTACACACGCATCATACAGTCTGCCTTTCACTCTGTGCGAGAGGCCTTTTGTCACCAGCAGAGGTAAGAGCTCTCTGAACTTTGCCCAAGCTATTCTTACTCTAGCAGTTACACTTTCAGCACACCCACCCCCGCTGCTGACTTGGTCACCTAGGTAACGGAAACTATCAACTATTTCTAGTTTTTCTCCCTGGAAAGTGACGGAAGTTGGTCTCAGAGCATTTTCAGTGTTTATTGTTCCTGAGCATCTGCCACATACAAAAACCATCTTCCTAGTTAGCCTTCCTTTGACATTGCTGCATCTCTTATGTGTCCATAGCTTACACTTGGTGCATCTTATAGAGTTTCTACCTACACCTTTTCTACAGATCGAGCAGGGCCATCTACCTGAAGGTGTTTGTGATTTGTCTACCTTCCTACTGATTACGACTTTGGTTTTAGCTAGATTGACTCTGAGGCCCTTCGATTCTAATCCTTGTTTCCACACCTGAAACTTCTCCTCCAGTTCTGATAGCGACTCAGCAATTAGAGCAAGGTCATCAGCATAGAGGAGCTCCCAAGGGCATCCTGTCTTGAATTCCTCCGTTATTGCCTGGAGGACTATGATAAATAGGAGGGGGCTGAGTACTGAGCCTTGGTGGACCCCTACCTCTACCCGGAATTCTTCACTGTACTCATTTCCAACCCTCACCCTACTAGCGGCGTCCCTATACATGGCCCGCACAGCTCTCACTAACCATTCATCTATCCCTAGTTTTCTCATTGCCCACCAGATAAGGGATCGGGGGACCCTGTCGAAGGCTTTCTCCATGTCAACAAAAGCCAGGTACAGGGGCTTATCTTTGGCTAGGTATTTCTCCTGCAGCTGCCTTACCAGGAATATAGCATCAGTAGTACTTTTCCCTGGCACAAACCCAAACTGCATCTCATCTAAACTAACTCTCTCTCTAATTAGTTGGGCTATGACCCTCTCCGTAACCTTCATCACCTGGTCCAACAGCTTGATACCTCTGTAGTTATTTGTATCTAGGGCATCACCTTTACCTTTGTAGCAGTTGACTATTATACTGCTACACCAGTCATTGGGTATGACCCCTTTGTGTATCACCTGATTAACTATATGGGTGACTAGGCTATAGCCGACACTACCAGACATTTTGAGCATCTCTGCAGTGATTCCTGATGGGCCTGGGGCTTTCCCTGTCTTCATGCTTCTAATTGCCTTAGCTACCACAGAACTATCAACTCGGATAGCTGGTCCCTCTGTTGGGTCAACATTCGGCAGACTCTCTTTATCCCATTCATTTTCTTCATTCAGCAACCTTTCATAGTGGCATCTCCAAACCTCTCTCTTCGCATCCTCATTTAGCGCAAGTGAACCATCTTCCATGCGAACACACTTCTCTCCTACCACATCACGATTCTCTCTCAAACACTGTCTTGCAACACGAAACACCTCCAGTCTTTGGTCCTCACGGCGCAGAACATTGGCAAATTTTTTCTTATCTGCTTCCCCTCTGGCTAAATAAACCTGTCTCCTAGCTTCTCTTTTGGCAGTCTGATACAATTCCCTGCTACCCCCATTTTTCCAGACCTTCCAAGCCTGTCTCTTTTCTCTAATAGCCCTGTCTACAATATTGTTCCACCACCACGTTATTCTAGGTCGAGAGGGGACTTTGCACCAGCCACAGATCTGGTCAGTGGCTCTCAGCAGGTTGTCCCTTAGAAACGTCCAGCTGTCTTCTACCCCCTGTGATGCTCTATCCCCTTCTACTTCGTCAGAGGCTTCAAGTAATATGTCCCTAAATCTCTGTCCATTTGCAGGATCTTTAAGCTTCCAGATCCTTCTTCTCCATATTTGTCGTCTTCTGGTTGTCCTCCTAGTCCTGATCCTAAAGTCACTAACTACCAGTCTATGTTGTGGGGTACATTCTTCACCTGGGAAGGTTTTGGCATTTATAAGCAGCCATCTCTCCCTTTGCCTTGTAAGGATGTAGTCAATTTGGCTGGTATGTTGGCCCGATTGGTAAGTGACTAGGTGGCTGGTAGGTTTCCTGAAGTTAGTGTTGCAAATCATAAGATTATTTGCATCGCAGAACTCCAGCAGCCTGGTTCCCTCCTCGTTGCGGGAGCCATAGCCATAGCCTCCATGTACGCCATGGAAGCCCCCAGCATGTCGTCCAACGTGACCATTGAAGTCACCAGCCACAAAGATAAGGTCTCTGTCGTTCGTCAATGAGGTAGTCTGCAGTAGAGTGTCATAGAATCGGTCTTTCTGTCCATCGGGTAGCCCCGACTGAGGAGCATAGGCTGATATAATGGTTGCTAAACTATGATGAAGCACTAATCTAATCTTAAGTATTCTGTCACTTACTCTGATTACCTCAATTACTTTATCTACCCATTTCTCAGCGATAAGTATACCCACGCCACCAACCCCGTCAGTGTTCCCTGCCCAGAAAATCTTGTACCTGCGTTCCTTGCCTGTGAGGAACCTAGCTGATCCTCCTCTCCACCTTATTTCTTGCATGCAACATATATCCACACATCTCCGTTCAAGCATCTCGACTATCTCACCAGACCTACCTTTCAGAGTGCCAACGTTGAGGGTGCCAACCCTGAGGGTGTGGAAGGCATGGGCTCTAGAGACCCTGGGACGGTGGACAGTAGCTTCGTGTACCTGAAAAGAAAGCTCGCATTTGGCAGAATTCATGTGCAAGAAATGAAGTAGTAAAGTAGCCTTCAGTACAACCTGCATAACGCTAGCCTTTCATATTTTGCACTGTATGAACATTACCTTACATAGGTCGAGACTAGGGGTAGGGAGGGGTATGGATGGTGAGAGCATTTGCAGTCTTCATGGGAAGCAACCCCGGAATGGAAGAGAATAGGAACTTCCGGCATGCGTGGTGGGTGTGGGAGGGCGGGTGCACCGTAGCTGAGTAAAGAGGTTCTGTTAATCGTGAGCTAGCAAATGGGTTTGTATGAATCGGGAGACAATACTAAACGAAAAATTGAAAAATTGAAAAATCAGAGTGGCTATGAACCTGGAGACAAGTCTAAACGAAAAAAAAATGTTTGAGCTAGACAGGGTAATGAGGGAATACTGAAAGAATGAGTGACAATACAATGAGATGGAAATTGAAGAATAGAGAAAGAATAAGGATAAGTGCAAGAAAGAAGGTAGTCGTAGCAAGGTTGGACGATTCACTTAACTTTTAGCCATTCATGATCTGTGCGTATTCTTTAGATATTTTGAAGCGAGTGGGGTTAACGATAAATGCGATGGCTCTTTTATGTATGGCGATGATGGTTTTGGGGAGGGGGGGGCATAGAGGACCATGGCGTTGATGGTTATGGGAAGGGGGGACATAGCGAGAGAGAGATACGGTTAGTTAGAGAGAGAGGTCAAGGGACACGTGACAATAAGCGGTGTGAGGGAATTTGACTGGGGACGGCATTGTCGATAAATAAACATTAGATAAATAGGTTTGAAAATCAGAAAAATCAGAGGGAATATCATTATTGATAGCTATATAACACCGTAGCTGAGTAAAGAGGTTCTGTTAATCGTGAGCTAGCAAATGGGTTTGTATGAATCGGGAGACAATACTAAACGAAAAATTGAAAAATTGAAAAATCAGAGTGGCTATGAACCTGGAGACAAGTCTAAACGAAAAAAATGTTTGAGCTAGACAGGGTAATGAGGGAATACTGAAAGAATGAGTGACAATACAATGAGATGGAAATTGAAGAATAGAGAAAGAATAAGGATAAGTGCAAGAAAGAAGGTAGTCGTAATATATATATATATTTACATATACATCCATACACACATATATATATATATATATACACATGAACACACCCACACATACTGCAAGATGGCTGAAATCTGTAAAGCAGTGCAAAAAATTTTCTTTTATATTTTTACATTCAGTGGACGGGAGGACCGAACTGATGTTAAGATGAAGCTGTGAAATTAAATATTTATAGCAGACAGAACTCCATTCCTTGTTCAAAATTATTATTTTTATGTAATTATTCAATTATTTCCTGCTATATTCCATTATTTCAACTTCAAGACATTAAAACCCAACTGTTTAATTGGATTATCATAAATTACCTTCACCATTTTACACGCTGCTGGGTTTGTCAGAATTGGCACCAGGCAACTTGTTTGGCACCAGGCAACTTGCTTGGCACCAGGCAACTTGTTTGACACCAGGCAACTTGTTTGGCACCAGGCAACTTGTTTGGCGCCAGACAACTTGTTTTGGCACCAGGCAACTTGTTTTGGCACCAGGCAACTTGTTTGGCACCAGGCAACTTGTTTGGCACCAGGCAACTTGCTTAGCACCATTTCCTCCAGCTTTACATTTTCTGAGGTCAACTTTGCCTCTCATCCTTTTGGGGTTGATAAAATAAGTACCAGTTGAGCACTGGGGCACTTGTACTTGTACTTGTGGCGACGTTCACCCTGGGCGGGTCGAGTCGGCTTCTTCTACCACCCTTCTTCTACTCGAACCATGGCAGCCCACGCACGACGGTCCTGCGCCAGTTCACTGGAGATATTGCGAGCCGGTCACGGTTCCATCGGCGCGGGCCGACCACCTGTGGTCCCGTGAGCACGGAGAGATCCTCCTTGATCGTCGTAACCCGGGTCTTCAGCTGCCCGCCCGCGCATTTCCGCCAGTTGGGAAGTGGAGTTGGGAGAAGGACATCACGGCTCAGTTCACCCATATGAGTACTGGGGTCAGTGTAATTGACCGGCCCCATGTCCCCCAAAATTTCAGGCCTTGTGCCTATTGTAGAAATGACTATTTTCACCATTTACTGCTGGTTCAACTTGTTCAACGAGTTATTTTTCAAAGCATGTTTTATAAGTTTCCATCAATGCTTTCTTCTTTATTCATATCATCCTGGTTTACTATTTCTCTTAAGGTACTTTTGGGGATACACAATGGTCAGGAGGATAAAGTTGTAAGTTACTGTCTGGCTAAGAATGTCATGAATAAGGCAGCGAGCAAAATGCCTAGCAGTATTTCATCTGCCATTACGTTCTGGGTTCAAATTCCGCCGAGGTCGACTTTGCCTTTCATCCTTTTGGGATTGATAAATTAAGTACCAGTTATGCACTGGGGTCAATGTAATCGACTTAATTCGGTTGTCTGTCCTTGTTTGTCCCCTCTGTGTTTAGCCCCTTGAGGGCAATAAAGAAATAAGAAATGTTAGCATGCCGGGCAAAATGCTTAGCGGTATTTCATCTGTCTTTACATTCTGAGTTCAAATTCCGCTGAGGTCAACTTTGCCTTTCATCCTTTCGAGGTCGATAAATTAAGTACCAGTTATGCACTGGGGTCAGTGTAATCGACTTTATCCCTTGGTCTGTCCTTGTTTGTCCCCTCTGTGTTTAGCTCCTTGAGGGCAATAAAGAAATAAGAATGTCAGGAATTTAATATCTCACTTGCTACAACCAGTATATAGTGTTGTCATCGTAGTCGACATTGTCGTCATCATCATCATCTAATGTCTGTCTTCCATGCTAGAATGAGTTGGAAGTTTTGGTGAGAGCAGGCAAGCCAGAAGGCTGCACCAAGCTCCACTGTCTGTTTTTGGTATGGCTTCCACATTTGAATGCCCTTCCTAATGCCAACCACGTTACAGAGGGAACTTAGTGCTTTTTATGTGGCATAGGCACCAGCAAGGTCGGTCTGCTTTGGAATGGTTTTTTACAGCTGAATGCCCTTCCTAACGCCAACCATGTTACAGAGGGAACGGAGTGCTTTTTATGTGGCACCAGCACCGGCAAGGTCTGCTTTGGTATGGTTTCCACAGCTGAATGCCCTTCCTAACTCCAACCACGTTACAGAGGGAACGGAGTGCTTTTTATGTGGCACCGGCACCAGCAAGGTCGGTCTGCTTTGGAATGGTTTTTTTACAGCTGGATGCCCTTCCTAATGCCAACCACTTTACAGTGTGGACCATATGTGTCCTCAGATAAAATCAAGTACTCTGCTTACCTCAGTCTGCTCAAATCAGAACAGGTACAACACTCGGATTAGTTGGCTGAACAGCTGGTTGTAGGAGAAGTATCCATTTAAAAGGAATTACTTCCACAATTCATATGTAAATGACTAAATTTGCAAAGCAATCCTCTCCATAACAATGTAAAAATACATGTACCACCAGCCATAGTCATAGTAGTAGTAGTAGTAGTAGCTGCAGTAGTAATAGTAGTTGTAGTAATAATGATGGTAATAATTGATAATGAAAATGCCAAAACAAAAGCGTCAGTGGTAGCAGCAGCAGCAGTAGTAGTAGTAGTAGTAGCAGCAGCAATAATAATAATCAAAACTGTGGAGAGGTAGAAACAATAGGGTACCGTGATAAAATGTCTTTTAGTATTTAGTTCTACCTGTTTACATTCTTAGTTCAAATCCCACCACTATCAATTTTGCCTTCTTTCCTTCCAGGGTCGATATTCAGAAACTGGGATTGATGATTAAATTTTTTTTTCGGTTCCCTCCCCACATAATTTGTGGCCTTCTGCTGATGTTAGAAATCACCATCACCATCACCATTATTTTCGTTACTTAAATAAATAACAACGACAACACAAATTGCATCATTTTGAGACAAATATTTGCTGCTGACCACAACCACATGGTCATCTTTAACCCTTTAGCATTTAAACCGGCCATATCTGGCCAAAAGTATTCTGCCTGTTTTATGTACAAAGTGGCCGGATCTGGTCTCTCACACCAACCCTACAATATCGTTTTAAAAATTAACAGCTTCCTCATCAAAATCTCATCGCTACAAGATTAGTTCAAAACATGATTTGTTCAAAACAATGTGGATAAAAAAGAATTAATTTTGGCAGAATAATACGAACACTAAAGGGTTAAATAAACTAAGGCAGACGATAATGCCCTTACACAACAGGAGACATGTTGCAAATCATCTACAATTGGGGTGGATATTTACTTTACTTCCAAATGAAATAAGAGAACCTCTCTCTTAAAAAAAAAATTCTTGTGTAAATATGACAATATTTAAGAAAAAAAAAACAACTGAATTCTATGATTATAAAAAGAAACTTTTAAAAACATATCACAATGATACATTCCAGAAGATGCAAAACATTAATTGATATAATTTTGTTT